>NC_092339.1:149433095-149735000 GCF_046630445.1 Rutidosis leptorrhynchoides
CCATGGTGAAGAACTCGATCGAATGAATCCCTTGTATAAAAGCTCTTAACTGATTAGACAGCTCTTGCAAATCCGAAGGTGCAAGTCTATAGGGTGCGCGCGTTACAGGTGCCTCTCCAGGCATTAAGTCAATCTGAAATTTTACGTCTCTATGCGGTGGCAATCCGGGTAACTCGTCCAGAAAAACATTGGAAAAGTCTCTAACAATCGGCACATCTTCGAGTTTCTTGCCTTCAGGTTCAGTTTTGCTCACGTGAACCAACATAGCAAGACAACCCTTTCTCATGTGTTTCTGCACCTTCAAATGATTGATGAAGTGTAGCGGTGTATTGCTTCGCTCCCCATACACCATCAGAGGTTCACCTTTGGTAACAGGAATATGAATCGCTTTCTGGTAACAGACGATGTCGGCTCTATTATTAGATAACCAGTACATTCCAACCACAAGGTCAAAACTTCCCAGTTTAATCGGTATCACATCTATTCAAAAATATTTCCCAGCTAAAATCAAAGTACAATCACGATAGATCTTATCAGCTCTCATCAGATTGCCATTCCCTAGTTCTATAGAGTACATGTTTTCTAATGACGATACATGATTCTTAGGATTATGGCAAAAATCTTTAGACACAAAACTCCTATCAGCACCAGAATCAAAAAGTATATAAGCATGATGATTGTCGAGTAAAAATGTACCCGTGAATAACTTGGGATCATCACGAGCTTTTCTGGAGTTGATGTTGAAATCTCTGCCCCTAGCAGGTTCAGTAATCTTATTCCCATTTGGACAATCCTATCTAAAATGACCAGTTTTCCTGCATCCAAAACAAACATTTGTACCAGCTTTACACTCTGAGGCCAAGTGTCCATTCTTCTTACACTTATCACACACCTAATTGCAATTTCCCGGGTGGTGCCTGTTGCATTTAGCACATAATGGATACTTTCCCTTATACCCAGAGTTGGTATTCTGAGCAGTAGTGTTACCCTTGGCTGTAACTTGTTTCTTGTAGGGTTGCTGGTTTTAGTTCTTTCTAGAATTGTTGTTATTCCACTTTCTCTTGTTGTCTCGACTGATGCAGGAGCTTTTCCTCGCTGTTCAATTTGATCCATTAACTCATGTGCCATTTTAACGGCTTCCTGAACCGTCCTTGGCTTTGAAGTGGTTACACCGCCTTGAATGTTCTCAGTTAACCCTTTCACATACAAAGTGATCTTTCGATGCTTAGGAGTAACCATGTTCGGACACATAAGAGCAAGCTCAAAGAATCTCTTATTATAGTTGGCTAAATCAGTGCCAACCAGTTTCAGGTTCTGGAGTTCCCACTCCATCTTAACAATCTCAATATATGGGCAATACTCTTCAATCATTCTCTGCTTCAAGTCCTCCTAAGTAGTTTCAAAAGCCTGATCCATACCTACAGACTTAGCATATACGTATTCCACCATGTTAAAGCACCATCTGACAGCTTATAGGATGCAAACTTCGTTCTATCAGCATCCCTACAGCCGCTGATACGAAAAGCAGATTCGAGCTTCTCGAACCAACGTGTCAGGCCGACCGGGCCTTCAGTACCAGTGAATGAATGTGGTTCGCAGCTCAAGAAGGTCTTATACGTGCATCTTCCCTGATTAGTGTTGGTGTTTGTAGTATTGTTGGTGTTGACAGTGTTGGTTTGCTGACTACCGGTGTCGTTGGTAGTATTGGTGGTATTCTGAGTGTTGTTGTGCTGAGTATTGATGGTGTCCTCATTGTTCTAGTTCTGTTGGTTACTTGTGTTGGTAGCGTTGTTTCTGTTGGTTCCATTCCAGAGTTCAGCCACAGCTTCAGTTAGACCTTCGGTGATCCACCGACGAACATCAGCTTGGGTAATCTTCTTTGGTGGCATTATCTTTCTAGACAAGATAACCCACCAGATTAGCGTCAATGAAATTAGTATGTAAATATATACTAGCAACGAGTAATGATGCATAGTAAATAATATTAAATCGTAAAGATTCTAGTAGTGATAGTAATAAGTAGCAGTGGTATGTAGTGCTTAGTAGTGACACTAGTGGTGAAGGTGAGTAGTAGTAGCATCAACACTAAATAGTAATAGAAGTAGTAACAGTAGTGATAATAAACACTAGTGAGTATTGCAAACGTTTATTAACAGGTCATCACACATCACAAAATAATAGCAAACCGATCACCATAAGTACCAAAATTATTTATTCAGTATTCATGCATTGATAAAGTAATAAAATATTCCAAAAGTCATAACATAAAAACCATGCATTCGAATAGTAGAAAAAACCACATCAAGTAATGTATGTGCAAACATTAAGTAAATAAGTAATAATGTGAAACAATATCTAGAAAAGTGGAACGAGTCTAATAGAGTATCTCTATTTAGGTTTCAGAAGCTCCTTCAACAGGTACTCGACGATCCTTTCTAAGTTCTCAACTCTCAACTAAAGGTCGTCGGAATCATTGTCATTTGTAGGAGCAGTAGATGAAATGTCCCGTTCTTATTGATTAAAAACGTTCCATATTAATTGATTTCGTTGCGAGGTTTTGACCTCTATATGAGACGTTTTTCAAAGACTGCATTCATTTTTAAAACAAACCATAACCTTTATTTCATAAATAAAGGTTTAAAAAGCTTTACGTAGATTATCAAATAATGATAATCTAAAATATCCTGTTTACACACGACCATTACATAATGGTTTACAATACAAATATGTTACATCGAAATCAGTTTCTTGAATGCAGTTTTTACACAATATCATACAAACATGGACTCCAAATCTTGTCCTTATTTTAGTATGCAACAGCGGAAGCTCTTAATATTCACCTGAGAATAAACATGCTTTAAACGTCAACAAAAATGTTGGTGAGTTATAGGTTTAACCTATATATATCAAATCATAATAATAGACCACAAGATTTCATATTTCAATACACATCCCATACATAGAGATAAAAATCATTCATATGGTGAACACCTGGTAACCGACATTAACAAGATGCATATATAAGAATATCCCCATCATTCCGGGACACCCTTCGGATATGATATAAATTTCGAAGTACTAAAGCATCCGGTTCTTTGGATGGGGTTTGTTAGGCCCAATAGATCTATCTTTAGGATTCGCGTCAATTAGGGTGTCTGTTCCCTAATTCTTAGATTACCAGACTTAATAAAAAGGGGCATATTCGATTTCAATAATTCAACCATAGAATGTAGTTTCACGTACTTGTGTCTACTTTGTAAATCATTTATAAAACCTGCATGTATTCTCATCCCAAAAATATTAGATTTTAAAAGTGGGACTATAACTCACTTTCACAGATTTTTACTTCGTCGGGAAGTAAGACTTGGCCACTGGTTGATTCACGAACCTATAACAATATATACATATATATCAAAGTATGTTCAAAATATATTTACAACACTTTTAATATATTTTGATGTTTTAAGTTTATTAAGTCAGCTGTCCTCGTTAGTAACCTACAACTAGTTGTCCACAGTTAGATGTACAGAAATAAATCGATAAATATTATCTTGAATCAATCCACGACCCAGTGTATACGTATCTCAGTATTGATCACAACTCAAACTATATATATTTTGGAATCAACCTCAACCCTGTATAGCTAACTCCAACATTCACATATAGAGTGTCTATGGTTGTTCCGAAATATATATAGATGTGTCGACATGATAGGTCGAAACATTGTATACGTGTCTATGGTATCTCAAGATTACATAATATACAATACAAGTTGATTAAGTTATGGTTGGAATAGATTTGTTACCAATTTTCACGTAGCTAAAATGAGAAAAATTATCCAATCTTGTTTTACCCATAACTTCTTCATTTTAAATCCGTTTTGAGTGAATCAAATTGCTATGGTTTCACATTGAACTCTATTTTATGAATCTAAATAGAAAAGTATAGGTTTATAGTCGGAAAAATAAGTTACAAATCATTTTTGTAAAGGTAGTCATTTCAGTCGAAAGAACGACGTCTAGATGACCATTTTAGAAAACTTTGATTTTAATCATAATTTTTGGATATAGTTTCATGTTCATAATAAAAATCATTTTCTCAGAATAACAACTTTAAAATCAAAGTTTATCATAGTTTTTAATTAACTAACCCAAAACAGCCCGCGGTGTTACTACGACGGCGTAAATCCGGTTTTACGGTGTTTTTCATGTTTCCAGGTTTTAAATCATTAAGTTAGCATATCATATAGATATAGAACATGTGTTTAGTTGATTTTAAAAGTCAAGTTAGAAGGATTAACTTTTGTTTGTGAACAAGTTTAGAATTAACTAAACTATGTTCTAGTGATTACAAGTTTAAACCTTCGAATAAGATAGCTTTATATGTATGAATCGAATGATGTTATGAACATCATTACTACCTTAAGTTCCTTGGATAAACCTACTGGAAAAGAGAAAAATGGATCTAGCTTCAATGGATCCTTGGATGGCTCGAAGTTCTTGAAGCAGAATCATGACACGAAAACAAGTTCAAGTAAGATCATCACTTGAAATAAGATTGTTATAGTTATAGAAATTGAACCAAAGTTTGAATATGATTATTACCTTGTATTAGAATGATAACCTACTGTAAGAAACAAAGATTTCTTGAGGTTGGATGATCACCTTACAAGATTGGAAGTGAGCTAGCAAACTTGAAAGTATTCTTGATTTTATGAAACTAGAACTTTTGGAATTTATGAAGAACACTTAGAACTTGAAGATAGAAATTGAGAGAGATCAATTAGATGAAGAAAATTGAAGAATGAAAGTGTTTGTAGGTGTTTTTGGTCATTGGTGTATGGATTAGATATAAAGGATATGTAATTTTGTTTTCATGTAAATAAGTCATGAATGATTACTCATATTTTTGTAATTTTATGAGATATTTCATGCTAGTTGCCAAATGATGGTTCCCACATGTGTTAGGTGACTCACATGGGCTGCTAAGAGCTGATAATTGGAGTGTATATACCAATAGTACATACATCTAAAAGCTGTGTTTTGTACGAGTACGAATACGGGTGCATACGAGTAGAATTGTTGATGAAACTGAACGAGGATGTAATTGTAAGCATTTTTGTTAAGTAGAAGTATTTTGATAAGTGTATTGAAGTCTTTCAAAAGTGTATAAATACATATTAAAACACTACATGTATATACATTTTAACTGAGTCGTTAAGTCATCGTTAGTCGTTACATTTAAGTGTTGTTTTGAAACCTTTAGGTTAACGATCTTGTTAAATGTTGTTAACCCAATGTTTATAATATCAAATGAGATTTTAAATTATTATATTATCATGATATTATCATGTATGAATATCTCTTAATATGATATATATACATTAAATGTCTTTACAACGATAATCGTTACATATATGTCTCGTTTAAAAATCATTAAGTTAGTAGTCTTGTTTTTACATATGTAGTTCATTGTTAATATACTTAATGATATGTTTACTTATCATAGTATCATGTTAACTATATATATATCCATATATATGTCATCATATAGTTTTTACAAGTTTTAACGTTCGTGAATCACCGGTCAACTTGGGTAGTCAATTGTCTATATGAAACCTATTTCAATTAATCAAGTCTTAACAAGTTTGATTGCTTAATATGTTGGAAACATTTAATCATGTAAATATCAATCTCAATTAATATATATAAACATGGAAAAGTTCGGGTCACTACAGTACCTACCCGTTAAATAAATTTCGTCCCGAAATTTTAAGCTGTTGAAGGTGTTGACGAATCTTCTGGAAAGAGATGCGGGTATTTCTTCTTCATCTGATCTTCACGCTCCCAGGTGAACTCGGGTCCTCTACGAGCATTCCATCGAACCTTAACAATTGGTATCTTGTTTTGCTTAAGTCTTTTAACCTCACGATCCATTATTTCAACGGGTTCTTCGATGAATTGGAGTTTTTCGTTGATTTGGATTTCATCTAACGGAATAGTGAGATCTTCTTTAGCAAAAAATTTCTTCAAATTCGAGACGTGGAAAGTGTTATGTACAGCCGCGAGTTGTTGAGGTAACTCAAGTCGGTAAGCTACTGGTCCGACACGATCAATAATCTTGAATGGTCCAATATACCTTGGATTTAATTTCCCTCGTTTACCAAATCGAACAACGCCTTTCCAAGGTGCAACTTTAAGCATGACCATCTCTCCAATTTCAAATTCTATATCTTTTCTTTTAATGTCAGCGTAGCTCTTTTGTCGACTTTGGGCAGTTTTCAACCGTTGTTGAATTTGGATGATCTTCTCGGTAGTTTCTTGTATAATCTCCGAACCCGTAATCTGTCTATCCCCCACTTCACTCCAACAAATCGGAGACCTGCACTTTCTACCATAAAGTGCTTCAAACGGCGCCATCTCAATGCTTGAATGGTAGCTGTTGTTGTAGGAAAATTCTGCTAACGGTAGATGTCGATCCCAACTATTTCCGAAATCAATAACACATGCTCGTAGCATGTCTTCAAGCGTTTGTATCGTCCTTTCGCTCTGCCCATCGGTTTGTGGATGATAGGCAGTACTCATGTCTAGACGAGTTCCTAATGCTTGCTGTAATGTCTGCCAGAATCTTGAAATAAATCTGCCATCCCTATCAGAGATAATAGAGATTGGTATTCCATGTCTGGAGACGACTTCCTTCAAATACAGTCGTGCTAACTTCTCCATCTTGTCATCTTCTCTTATTGGCAGGAAGTGTGCTGATTTGGTGCGACGATCAACTATTACCCAAATAGTATCAAAACCACTTGCAGTCCTTGGCAATTTAGTGATGAAATCCATGGTAATGTTTTCCCATTTCCATTCCGGGATTTCGGGTTGTTGAAGTAGACCTGATGGTTTCTGATGCTCAGCTTTGACCTTAGAACACGTCAAACATTCTCCTACATATTTAGCAACATCGGCTTTCATACCCGGCCACCAAAAATGTTTCTTGAGATCCTTGTACATCTTCCCCGTTCCAGGATGTATTGAGTATCTGGTTTTATGAGCTTCTCTAAGTACCATTTCTCTCATATCTCCAAATTTTGGTACCCAAATCCTTGCAGCCCTATACCGGGTTCCATCTTCCCGAATATTAAGATGCTTCTCCGATCCTTTGGGTATTTCATCCTTTAAATTTCCCTCTTTTAAAACTCCTTGTTGCGCCTCCTTTATTTGAGTAGTAAGGTTATTATGAATCATTATATTCATAGATTTTACTCGAATGGTTTCTCTGTCCTTCCTGCTCAAGGCATCGGCTACCACATTTGCCTTCCCCGGGTGGTAACGAATCTCAAAGTCGTAATCATTCAATAATTCAATCCACCTACGCTGCCTCATATTCAGTTGTTTCTGATTAAATATGTGTTGAAGACTTTTGTGGTCGGTATATATAATACTTTTGACCCCATATAAGTAGTGCCTCCAAGTCTTTAATGCAAAAACAACCGCGCTTAATTCCAAATCATGCGTCGTATAATTTTGTTCGTGAATCTTCAATTGTCTAGACGCATAAGCAATCACCTTCGTTCGTTGCATTAATACACAACCGAGACCTTGCTTTGATGCGTCACAATAAATCACAAAATCATCATTCCCTTCAGGCAATGACAATATAGGTGCCGTAGTTAGCTTTTTCTTCAATAACTTAAACGCTTTCTCTTGTTCATCATTCCATTCAAATTTCTTCCCTTTATGCGTTAATGCAGTCAAGGGTTTTGCTATTCTGGAAAAGTCTTGGATGAACCTTCTGTAGTAACCAGCTAGTCCTAAAAACTGGCGTACGTATTTTGGAGTTTTCGGGGTTTCCCACTTTTCAACAGTTTCTATCTTTGCTGGATCCACCTTAATACCTTCTTTGTTCACTATGTGACCGAGGAATTGAACTTCTTCCAACCAAAATGCACACTTTGAAAACTTAGCGTACAATTCTTCCTTCCTCAATACTTCTAACACCTTTCTCAAATGTTCACCGTGTTCTTGGTCATTCTTTGAGTAAATAAGTATGTCATCAATGAAAACAATGACAAACTTGTCAAGGTATGGTCCACACACTCGGTTCATAAGGTCCATGAACACAGCTGGTGCATTAGTTAAACCAAACGGCATGACCATAAACTCGTAATGACCGTAACGTGTTCTGAAAGCAGTCTTTGGAATATCATCTTCTTTCACCCGCATTTGATGATACCCGGAACGTAAGTCAATCTTTGAATAAACAGACGAGCCTTGTAGTTGATCAAATAAGTCGTCGATTCTTGGTAGTGGGTAGCGGTTCTTGATGGTAAGTTTGTTCAACTCTCGGTAGTCGATACACAACCTGAATGTACCATATTTCTTCTTGACAAATAAAACAGGAGCTCCCCACGGTGATGTGCTTGGTCGAATGAAACCACGCTCTAAAAGTTCTTGTAATTGGCTTTGTAGTTCTTTCATCTCGCTGGGTGCGAGTCTGTAAGGAGCACGAGCTATTGGTGCAGCTCCTGGTACAAGATCTATTTGAAATTCAACGGATCGATGTGGGGGTAATCCCGGTAATTCTTTCGAAAATACATCAGGAAATTCTTTTGCGACGGGAACATCATTGATGCTCTTTTCTTCAGTTTGTACTTTCTCGACGTGTGCTAGAACAGCATAGCAACCTTTTCTTATTAGTTTTTGTGCCTTCAAATTACTAATAAGATGTAGCTTCGTGTTGCCCTTTTCTCCGTACACCATTAATGGTTTTCCTTTTTCTCGTATAATGCGAATTGCATTTTTGTAACAAACGATCTCTGCTTTCACTTCTTTCAACCAGTCCATACCGATTATCACATCAAAACTCCCTAACTCTACTGGTATCAAGTCAATCTTAAATGTTTCGCTAACCAGTTTAATTTCTCGATTCCGACATATATTATCTGCTGAAATTAATTTACCATTTGCTAATTCGAGTAAAAATTTACTATCCAAAGGCGTCAATGGACAACTTAATTTAGCACAAAAATCTCTACTCATATAGCTTCTATCCGCACCCGAATCAAATAAAACGTAAGCAGATTTATTGTCAATAAGAAACGTACCCGTAACAAGCTCCGGGTCTTCCTGTGCCTCTGCCGCATTAATATTGAAAGCTCTTCCACGGCCTTGTCCATTCGTGTTCTCCTGGTTCGGGTAATTTCTAATAATGTGGCCCGGTTTTCCACATTTATAACAAACAACATTGGCATAACTTGCTCCGACACTACTTGCTCCGCCATTACTCGTTCCGACACCATTTGTTCCTTTCGTTCTATTAACCCCTGGTCCGTAGACCTCACACTTCGCCGCGCTATGACCATTTCTTTTACACTTGTTGCAAAATTTGGTGCTGAACCCCGAGTGATTCTTTTCACACCTTTGGCATAGCTTCTTCTGATTGTTGTTGTTATTGCGGTTATTATTGTTGTTGGGATGATTGTTGTAGTTGCTGTTGTTGTTGTTGTTGTTGTTGTTGTTGGGCCGTTTGTTGTAGTTGCGATTGATGTTGCGATTGTTGGGATAATTGTTGCGATTATTGTTGTAATTGCTGTTGTTGTTGTATTGGTGATTCTTATCACCGTTTTCCTCCCACTTTCTTTTGACTTGCTTCACATTGGCCTCTTCAGCAGTCTGTTCTTTAATTCTTTCTTCAATTTGGTTCACGAGTTTGTGAGCCATTCTACATGCCTGTTGTATGGAGGCGGGCTCGTGTGAACTTATATCTTCTTAGATTCTTTCCGGTAATCCTTTCACAAACGCGTCGATCTTCTCTTCCTCATCTTCGAATGCTCCCGGACACAATAGGCACAATTCTGTGAATCGTCTTTCGTACGTGGTAATATCAAATCCTTGGGTTCGTAACCCTCTAAGTTCTGTCTTGAGCTTATTGACCTCGGTTCTGGGACGGTACTTCTCGTTCATCAAGTGCTTGAATGCTGACCACGGTAGTGCGTACGCATCGTCTTGTCCCACTTGCTCTAGATAGGTATTCCACCATGTTAACGCAGAACCTGTGAAGGTATGCGTAGCGTACTTTACTTTGTCCTCTTCAGTACACTTACTTATGGCAAACACCGATTCGACCTTCTCAGTCCACCGTTTCAATCCGATCGGTCCTTCGGTTCCATCAAATTCCAAAGGTTTGCAGGCAGTGAATTCTTTGTAGGTGCATCCTACACGATTTCCTGTACTGCTAGATCCAAGGTTATTGTTGGTATGTAGCGCAGCCTGTACTGCGGCTATGTTTGAAGCTAGAAAAGTACGGAATTCCTCTTCATTCATATTCACGGTGTGTCGAGTAGTCGGTGCCATTTCCTTCAAAATAGTTAAATGGAACAAGTTAATCATACAGAATATTAAGAGTAGTTAATAGTATTTCGTAGCATAATATGAACTCATTTATAAAAGCTTTTTCTTCATATTAGCGTTTTATAAGTTTAAATTCGGGTAGTACCTACCCGTTAAGTTCATACTTAGTAGCTAATATACAATTCAACTACTACAATTCTATATGAAAAACTGATTATAATAATATTTCGCGTTCAAACTTTTATACAATATTTTACAAACTTACAATACCGCTTATTTTACATAAAGCATGAAATATAGCACACAATAACTTTGATACAAGATAGTTGTGAAGATAATTCTAGCTAGTACACAAGTCGTTCAGCAAAGGCAATAAAGACACGTAATTCATACGTCCAGAAACAAGTCATGCATTCTGGTTTTACTAGGACTACTTCCCATCCTTGGTCTTGTGCAACATAACCGTTATGGCCGTTGATAAGACAGCGTGTTGTAACGTCGTCAAAGGGACGAGGGTTACATAATGTCCAACAGTCCCGTAATAATCTAAAAACCTCATTTCTTACCCCAATTACCGACTCCGTCACTTGTGGAAACGTTTTGTTTAATAGTTGTAGTCCGATGTTCTTGTTCTCACTTTGGTGAGAAGCGAACATTACTAATCCGTAAGCATAACATGCTTCTTTATGTTGCATGTTAGCCGCTTTTTCTAAATCACGAAGTCCAATATTCAGATATATTGAGTCAAAATAATTTCTTAACCCGTTGCGTAAAATAGCATTTGGGTTCCCCGCAATATATGCGTCAAAGTAAACACATCGTAACTTATGGGTTTCCCAATGTGATATCCCCCATCTTTCAAAAGAAAGTCTCTTATAAATCAAGACATTCTTGGAACGTTCTTCGAATGTCTTACAAACTGATCTCGCCTTAAATAGTTGTGCCGAGGAATTCTGGCCGACTCTAGACAAGATTTCATCAATCATGTCTCCGGGTAGGTCTCTTAAAATATTGGGTTGTCTATCCATTTTGTGTTTTTAAACTGTAAAATAGACAAGAGTTAGATTCATAAAAAAATACTTATTAATACAAGCAATTTTTACATATATCATAAAGCATAAGAACACTATATTACATATATTACACCACACGAATACAACTATCTTATTCCGACTCGCTCGTTTCTTCTTCTTCTTCAGTTTTGGTTCGTTTTGCCAAGTTTCTAGGGATATATGATGTTCCCCTAATACGAGCCGTCGTTGTCCACATTGGTTTAGAAAAACCTGGTGGTTTAGAGGTTCCCGGGTCATTGTTACAACTTAAGGACTTCGGGGGTTGACGATACATATAAAGTTCATCGGGGTTGGAATTAGATTTCTCTATTTTTATGCCCTTTCCCTTATTATTTTCTTTTGCCTTTTTAAATTCAGTTGGGGTAATTTCTATAACATCATTGGAATTCTCGTCGGAATCCGATTCATCGGAGAATTGGTAATCCTCCCAATATTTTGCTTCCTTGGCGGAAACACCATTGACCATAATTAACCTTGGTCGGTTGGTTGAGGATTCTCTTTTACTTAACCGTTTTATTATTTCCCCCACCGGTTCCGATTCTTCTTCCGGTTCCGATTCTTCTTCCGGTTCCGATTCTTCTTCCGGTTCCGACTCTTCTTCCGGTTCCTCTTCAGGAACTTGTGAATCAGTCCACGAATCATTCCAATTTACATTTGACTCTTCATTATTATTAGGTGAGTCAATGGGACTTGTTCTAGAGGTAGACATCTATCACATAATATCAAACACGTTAAGAGATTAATATATCACATAATATTCATATGTTAAAAATATATAGTTTCCAACAAAAATGTTAAGCAATCATTTTTAAAGAAAACACGGTCGAAGTCCAGAATCACTAATGCATCCTAACAAACTCGATAAGACACACTAATGCAAATTTTCTGGTTCTCTAAGACCAACGCTCTGATACCAACTGAAATGTCCCGTTCTTATTGATTAAAAACGTTCCATATTAATTGATTTCGTTGCGAGGTTTTGACCTCTATATGAGACGTTTTTCAAAGACTGCATTCATTTTTAAAACAAACCATAACCTTTATTTCATAAATAAAGGTTTAAAAAGCTTTACGTAGATTATCAAATAATGATAATCTAAAATATCCTGTTTACACACGACCATTACATAATGGTTTACAATACAAATATGTTACATCGAAATCAGTTTCTTGAATGCAGTTTTTACACAATATCATACAAACATGGACTCCAAATCTTGTCCTTATTTTAGTATGCAACAGCGGAAGCTCTTAATATTCACCTGAGAATAAACATGCTTTAAACGTCAACAAAAATGTTGGTGAGTTATAGGTTTAACCTATATATATCAAATCATAATAATAGACCACAAGATTTCATATTTCAATACACATCCCATACATAGAGATAAAAATCATTCATATGGTGAACACCTGGTAACCGACATTAACAAGATGCATATATAAGAATATCCCCATCATTCCGGGACACCCTTCGGATATGATATAAATTTCGAAGTACTAAAGCATCCGGTTCTTTGGATGGGGTTTGTTAGGCCCAATACATCTATCTTTAGGATTCGCGTCAATTAGGGTGTCTGTTCCCTAATTCTTAGATTACCAGACTTAATAAAAAGGGGCATATTCGATTTCAATAATTCAACCATACAATGTAGTTTCACGTACTTGTGTCTACTTTGTAAATCATTTATAAAACCTGCATGTATTCTCATCCCAAAAATATTAGATTTTAAAAGTGGGACTATAACTCACTTTCACAGATTTTTACTTCGTCGGGAAGTAAGACTTGGCCACTGGTTGATTCACGAACCTATAACAATATATACATATATATCAAAGTATGTTCAAAATATATTTACAACACTTTTAATATATTTTGATGTTTTAAGTTTATTAAGTCAGCTGTCCTCGTTAGTAACCTACAACTAGTTGTCCACAGTTAGATGTACAGAAATAAATCGATAAATATTATCTTGAATCAATCCACGACCCAGTGTATACGTATCTCAGTATTGATCACAACTCAAACTATATATATTTTGGAATCAACCTCAACCCTGTATAGCTAACTCCAACATTCACATATAGAGTGTCTATGGTTGTTCCGAAATATATATAGATGTGTCGACATGATAGGTCGAAACATTGTATACGTGTCTATGGTATCTCAAGATTACATAATATACAATACAAGTTGATTAAGTTATGGTTGGAATAGATTTGTTACCAATTTTCACGTAGCTAAAATGAGAAAAATTATCCAATCTTGTTTTACCCATAACTTCTTCATTTTAAATCCGTTTTGAGTGAATCAAATTGCTATGGTTTCACATTGAACTCTATTTTATGAATCTAAATAGAAAAGTATAGGTTTATAGTCGGAAAAATAAGTTACAAATCGTTTTTGTAAAGGTAGTCATTTCAGTCGAAAGAACGACGTCTAGATGACCATTTTAGAAAACTTTGATTTTAATCATAATTTTTGGATATAGTTTCATGTTCATAATAAAAATCATTTTCTCAGAATAACAACTTTAAAATCAAAGTTTATCATAGTTTTTAATTAACTAACCCAAAACAGCCCGCGGTGTTACTACGACGGCGTAAATCCGGTTTTACGGTGTTTTTCGTGTTTCCAGGTTTTAAATCATTAAGTTAGCATATCATATAGATATAGAACATGTGTTTAGTTGATTTTAAAAGTCAAGTTAGAAGGATTAACTTTTGTTTGTGAACAAGTTTAGAATTAACTAAACTATGTTCTAGTGATTACAAGTTTAAACCTTCGAATAAGATAGCTTTATATGTATGAATCGAATGATGTTATGAACATCATTACTACCTTAAGTTCCTTGGATAAACCTACCGGAAAAGAGAAAAATAGATCTAGCTTCAATGGATCCTTGGATGGCTCGAAGTTCTTGAAGCATAATCATGACACGAAAACAAGTTCAAGTAAGATCATCACTTGAAATAAGATTGTTATAGTTATAGAAATTGAACCAAAGTTTGAATATGATTATTACCTTGTATTAGAATGATAACCTACTGTAAGAAACAAAGATTTCTTGAGGTTGGATGATCACCTTACAAGATTGGAAGTGAGCTAGCAAACTTGAAAGTATTCTTGATTTTATGAAACTAGAACTTTTGGAATTTATGAAGAACACTTAGAACTTGAAGATAGAACTTGAGAGAGATCAATTAGATGAAGAAAATTGAAGAATGAAAGTGTTTGTAGGTGTTTTTGGTCGTTGGTGTATGGATTAGATATAAAGGATATGTAATTTTGTTTTCATGTAAATAAGTCATGAATGATTACTCATATTTTTGTAATTTTATGAGATATTTCATGCTAGTTGCCAAATGATGGTTCCCACATGTGTTAGGTGACTCACATGGGCTGCTAATAGCTGATAATTGGAGTGTATATACCAATAGTACATACATCTAAAAGCTGTGTATTGTACGAGTACGAATACGGGTGCATACGAGTAGAATTGTTGATGAAACTGAACGAGGATGTAATTGTAAGCATTTTTGTTAAGTAGAAGTATTTTGATAAGTGTATTGAAGTCTTTCAAAAGTGTATAAATACATATTAAAACACTACATGTATATACATTTTAACTGAGTCGTTAAGTCATCGTTAGTCGTTACATTTAAGTGTTGTTTTGAAACCTTTAGGTTAACGATCTTGTTAAATGTTGTTAACCCAATGTTTATAATATCAAATGAGATTTTAAATTATTATATTATCATGATATTATCATGTATGAATATCTCTTAATATGATATATATACATTAAATGTCTTTACAACGATAATCGTTACATATATGTCTCGTTTAAAAATCATTAAGTTAGTAGTCTTGTTTTTACATATGTAGTTCATTGTTAATATACTTAATGATATGTTTACTTATCATAGTATCATGTTAACTATATATATATCCATATATATGTCATCATATAGTTTTTACAAGTTTTAACGTTCGTGAATCACCGGTCAACTTGGGTAGTCAATTGTCTATATGAAACCTATTTCAATTAATCAAGTCTTAACAAGTTTGATTGCTTAATATGTTGGAAACATTTAATCATGTAAATATCAATCTCAATTAATATATATAAACATGGAAAAGTTCGGGTCACTACAGTAGAGGTGCTAGGTTTTGAAGTAGAAGCATCATAGGGATGGAAACGATGGCATTCTTGAAGTGTTCTGTTGTCACGTGAAAAATTCGGCCAGAATGGGTTCATGAGTAGTGCAGGTCCCTTTGGTATCCTACCGGATTTAAGTCAGTATAGGTTATCATAGTATGGGTGTTTGAAAGGTGAAGGAGGTTTGGTGACTGAAGGTGATATAGGTTTCTCGAGTTCGGATTCGGGTTCTGGGTCCTCCTCAGGTGTAACGACCCGCCAAAATCGCCATTGACAGCACTGTTAACTTAGGTCCCGTTACGTGGTCATAGTCTCTAAATGAGACGCGTTTGACCAAAATTATGTCGTATTCATTTGAAACATGTAGGACTTGCAAAGTTTTAAGTTTACCAAACGATTCGACAACATGTTTAAGTTTACAAAAGTTATAAAGTATAAATGAAATAATTTGCGACATAATATAAGTTGAAAATCACAGATGCTATCAATAGCGTATGCATGTATGCTTGAGCCCAAGCAAGAAATAAAAGTGTACGCGGAAGCTTGTATCAAGTAGCCAATCAAGAACCTGAGAAACATATAGAAAACTGTCAATGAAAAACGTTGGTGAAATCATAGGTGTATTTGTAAACGTTGTTTTTGAACCACAAGATTTAGTATTTCCATAACGTTGATTATCCAAATCGTTTACATTCCAAAAGTTGTTGTTTGTATCATGAGCACCCAATTATCAAGACTTAAATGTATACGAACCCCGTTATCATAGTGTTAGAACCTACACTATACCCGAAAATATATTTCATCCGCCAACGGTAGCGAACCGTCCGAATGAGGGTCTGTCAAACCCATATGGATCCACACAACATAAGTTCTTGCTTACACCCGGCAAGTGTAACTAATGATAATTGAATTGAGGCTTTTTGTTCTAACTCGTACGTAGAATGTTTGTTTTCGTACTTGTGTTCAAAGCATAAAAGTATAAAACGTATATGTTTCTCATCCCATGATTTAAAAGAGTAAAAGATGTTGAAAAGGTGGGACTATGATCTCACCTTGAGTGCACGAATAAAAATGTACTTCACAAAGTAAACGTGTGCAAGAACGAATGCTAGTCTTGACCTAAACAAGTAAGTCGTATCAATACCGGGTAAGGCATAAGGTTGGTCGAAATGTGTTCAATTATATAGCATGTGAGTCACGTTGTCATATTTCATGCAAGATATAAGTACAAGAGAAAGGTTATAACGGCTAAACAAAGTATTGGTTAAATTTGACTAAAAGTCAACTTTGGTCAAAGTCAAAGACAACGAAAAAAGTCAACACGTTCGGGTCGGGTCTCGGACAATTTTTCTGAGTTATATAATCATATATGAGCATCTTAGAACAAGTTACATGTTAATCGGAGGTGCGTAGCGTAGTTAGAATTAAACGAAAATGAGACTTTTTGGACAGCAGGCAATTGGCGCGTCGCTCAGATTCGTGGAGCGCCACTCCGTTTCAAGGAAAGGTTTCGGTGCCACTTTGCAGGCATTCAGCGCTCCGCTCAGGGAATCGGTGCGCCGCTCCGAATGCCTGGGTAGAAATTCTGGGCAAGAGTTCAACTCGATCCAATTTTCACCCAAACACATTTTATGAACCGAAAACACTAAGAACGCATACCATACATCGTTGGAAAGGTATTTTAACAATGAATACAACTAAACACATATCATCAATCAAATCCATCATTTACAACAACTAAATCCTCGTCGAATGATCATTGAATGTTCATCATTAATGCTTCAAGTTCATAATTGCAATTTGATGATTCGGGGATTAAATGGACACATATGATATGCCGTTTTGAAGGTAATTACACATACATTGCAACTAGGGATGGCAATGGCCACCCGATCTGGTGGATATCCACCCGATCCACCCGCTTTGTGATGGATATGGATGAACCTAAATGGATATGGATACAGATATGGATGAACCTAAATTGATATGGATATGGACATGGATGAAAAGTTTCATCCATGGAAATATCCATTACCACCCGAAATACGTATACAAATACATAAATATAGATATATGCTTAAATATTTACTATTACAAGTTCATTTACCGTTAGATTTATATTTTCTTTCAACATTATAGTGAAATAACTATAATAGATTACAATAAAACGCGCATATATAACAAAATAAACTTACAAATTTCATATTTAATTTTTCATAATTCATGTTTTATAGTAAAATTTAACAAATTTTGTTAGATCTTCGACAAAGATTACACATTTTTGTGAATAGGTTTTAATTATGTTATGTTATATTTATTTCTGCTATATTACGTTTTTTTTAATCGAATATTAGAAAATATCATAACATTTTTTTAATATCCATTGGATATCCATTAACCCGCTTAATCTACTGGATATGGATATGGATGGATGGTTTGAAACTAAACGGATATGAATATGGATATGGATGGACTAAAACTAAATGGATATGGATATGGATACGGCATCACCCGCTCCATATCCGATCCATTGCCATCCCTAATTGCAACTAAACACTTACCAACAACATTACAAAACATTTAATACATTAAGAGTTCATCTTAAAATCTATCAAACCCTAACCAAGAATCATGAATTCAACAATTATGTTAATGAAGTTTTTCTAAGTCAACCTACATACCAAAACGAAGCTAATGATGCAAGTAACACTTTAAACACAAAATCATTAACATCTAACAACATTTCATTAACCCAAATCAAGAATTAAACAAACCCTTTTTCCAAGTTCATGCTAGTTATGCAAAATAACAAGATCGAGCATACAAATTACATACATGACATCACACTGAGCCATAGACAATAATTAACACACTTATAAGTTTAAAGGTCTAATTATTGAAATTAGAGATTTTTGAAAAGCTTACCCCAAGTAATGAAATTGGTACCAAATTAAAGGCCTTGAGTAGTAGATCACAAATATGTAATTTATTTTGTTGTGAGCTTCCTAGTTTGGATTTAGATGATGAATCTTTGAAGTTGTGGATTTGAAAGAAAAACGGAAGTAAGAAGAAAGAAAGAAGAAAAGTGGGAGGTGAAATGAATGGTGGGGAAGTGGGGTTTGACTACTTGACCTAGTCACTAGTTTGGCCCCTTGGCAATAGTAGTCCCTCGAATTTAAAAGCGGTTGCGTGAATTAACCATACGAATTATTTTAAATATGCTAGAGTAAACTAGAGATGTTATAATTAAATAACGGGAATATTAAAACGCTAATCAACGGAATATACGAATTTAGATAACGAAAGATATTATTATTAAAAAAAAGACGGGCGTTAAAATATATTAACGAAAAAAGGCGGGTTATTACATCAGGATCCTCCTCCGGTTCCTCCTCTGGATCCTCTTCGAGTTCCTCCTCCAGATCCTCTTCGGGATCCTCCTCTGATTCTTCTTCCGGTTCAGACTCCGTCTCAAGTTCTGACATAATCTCATCCTCGATCTTAGGTATAGGGTTCCCCTGTGTCTGCACTGTCTCTTCAGATTCCGTGTCGGAGTCGGTAAGAATAATGGGAATGGAAGAAGTCATCTAACACTCAAGAAAAATACAAAGTTAGTACACTAGCAATTATATCATTTAGGTTAGATATGAAATCAAGTAAAGCAGCAAGTAGTGTAACTATAGTCTATGTAGCTCAAACTAGTCTACGGTTATAGTTTAGACTCAGGAGGTGTCCTAAGGTCTGACACTCTAATGCAGCCTAATCCTAGGTAACCGTTACGCTCTGATACCATATGTAATACCCCGTCAGAATCGACTAATGGCGCATTAACTCTGGTCCCACATTTAACGGTCACGCCCTCTATATGAGACGTTTTCGAAAAGCATTCGCATTAAAGTTGAATGAACATTATCATTAAGTAAAAAGTACTTCAAAGTAGTTTAACAGAAGTTGACCAAAAGTAACGGTTTCCAAACATCATTCAGATAAACGGAAAAGTTTCATAATGCGAATGTATACTATTCTTGAAAATAGTAGTAAATCATGCTGGACTTCACTCCAGTAATTGTAATAAACAAGTATAAGAACATCAGCTAGCGAAAGCAACCTCTAAGGACCTGAGATAAAAACATGCGAAAAGTCAACAAAATTGTTGAGTGAATCTACAGGTTTAGTAAAACAATTATCGTAAGTTAGGCTACGAGATTTCATTGAAAGCATCGTAAAAGTATACATTTATCATGAGCACTTGATTATAAGACTTTAACCTGCGGATAGCTCATTCGCTACACGTCTTCCTTTTACTCTTTCTAAGCATACACCGATCAAGTGTACAAGTTACAACAAAATAAGCACCCCCGTGTGTTGGGGCTAGGTTTGTCAAACCTAACGGTACCGTCCCTATAAGTCGAGCTTACGTAAAGTAATTAATATAATCAAGCTAAGAGATTTATGATCAAACTCATATGTATATAGTTTAGTTACTCGTGCCTAATATGTCAAGCATTTAAAAAAAAGCATGTTATCTCATCCCACGTGAAAAGTAAATTGGACTGTAGACTCACCTTGAAATGCACAGTAAGAGCTTAGTAAAACAGTACGGTAGTCGGACAAACACAACCGTAAAACGCAACCTAATCAATTAGATTACCTTAAGTAAATACATAAGTCACACTACATCAACCCGTAGTGTACGCGTAGTCCTAGTGCTCAGACTGACTCAACATGTCAGCAAAAGTCAACTAGTTCATGCAAGTCAATAAAAGTCAACCAAAAGTCAAACTTTGTCAAAGTGGTCAACTAAAGTCAACCATATCAGTAGGTCATGCAATCTTAGTCAACATTTCAATCCTAGGTCAACTAACATGTTTTAGTTCACGGTTTGTCAAGTACACGTTCACAGTTTATCGTATAACATAGAATTCACGCACACCTTGCAAACAATGAACATAAATCACAACACATAAGTCATGGTAGCATGGAAAACTCCAGATCATAAGTGGACTCATAAACATTTCTAAAAAGTCTAGCCATACCCTAATACGATGCCTACAAGTCGTGTTTCAGATAAGGTTCAGATAAGGTTTACCAAAACAGTTTCAGCATGCGCAGCAGTGTTAGGAATATTTTCATTTAATTAAGAAAATAGCAATTAACAAACGGCCAATTGGAAATGAATCTAGATACCCCAAATTTTCAGTGGTAAAATAATAAAATAATTTCATGTAGCCATTTTGTACAGTTATGTATAACTCTTCTGACCTCCTGTTTTGGACAACATCTGGACATGTCATTTGGTGACGCGTATAACACATAGCATACAATGGTATCAGAAGCTATCATACAAATGAAATATGTTTATGAACATCTAAATGCCAATATACCAGAAGATCAAAGTGTCAAATAATTTCTAGTTCATGTGAGATCATTTAGAATGGATATGAAATCAGTTTCGGAGCAATACAAGTTACCATTATTCGTTTAATCATACCAAGAGATATACATAACCGTTTAACATGATTCTTAAGTCCAACTTGAGTGATTTTTAACAAAGAATCCAATGATTAGCAAATCAATAACTCATTCATAAAGCATAAACACCAAAAAATTCGTATTACGAGCAAAATCCTAGCAAAACTTCAATCAATCATAACTTGCACATCCAGTAACGAAAATACGCAAATCCAAAGCCTAAAATTATTAATTTTTTGAGAGGATTCTAATTATGCAATAATATTTAACATTCAACAAAGGTAGGTTTCTGTAATCATGCAAAACAATTCGGTTTTCAATCAAATCATACGAATCGAGCAATTTAACGACTAATAACACATGTAATTGTAATCAATTGAGCACTAGACTCTTGTACACTACACAATTGATCAAAATAAGATTTAATAGGATTAGGGTTAGAGATTTTATACCTTAAAACACAATCAATTGGTACTAGCGTGTAGAGAACGATCAAAGGAACAACTTTGAAGCACAAGGTTTCTTCTACTTTTGATTTTTGAGTGGTGTTCTTGTGGGGATGGTGATCAACGAGCAAGAGAGGGAGGGAAGGAGAAGCCGGTCGACTAAATTAGGTTTAGGGTTGGGTTTGTAGTGTTTGCTCTTATTTAAAGTATGGATTAGGACCTCAAATAACAAGCACTAGTGACCCATTAAACCAAAAGAAGTCCCTTAAAGGGGGTGGGGCATGGATTTGGCCGAATGACCCATTTATGGTGTTCCTGGGCCCGTTTTGTCTAAAAGTTGTATGTGCGTGGTCCGTTTCGAGTGCCGTTAACCGTACCGGGTCCCCGAAACGTTAACCGATAGTTGGAACGCAATCCACCGGGTTAAATTCATTAAATAATTTTTAATTAAATAAGTTTTTCATAAAAAATAATTATTAAAAATAATTATTTTTTATTAAAAAGCGTGTTCCGAAATCTGAAAGGCTTTCTATGCGATTATCGTAACCGTGTCGTTTTCTAAGTATTTCGTTATCCGAAACAAGTTCATCAATTAATATCAACATATTAATTCAAGTAATCCACTAGGATCAAGTATGCATTTAAATCAGTTAAACACATAAAGTTCTATGTAATCACCGTTAAATAATTAACAGACAAGTAACGATAGTAACAGGAAAAGTAGGGTTGTTACAAAGCCTAAAGCATCAAAATGAAAAATTGTTCGACCAGCTCCATTTTTGTTGGGCCGCCAAATTTTTTTGCTCGACTAAGTGGTTCTCACGGCTCTCAATCAAAAAAAGTTCTCATTTGATCCCTCTACTATATATATATATATATATATATATATATATATATATATATATATATATATATATATATATATATATATATATATATATATATATATATATATATATATATATATATATGGGCATGATCAATGGGGAAGTAACCAATCGGGGGGAAGCGGGGGGAAGCAAAAAAAAAATTTTCGTTTTTTTAAAATTTTTTTTTTCCGACATCAAGATCACACGAAAATATGAACATTTAGAAGAGACACCTCGTGATGAATGTTATTATTTAGGCGGAAAAACGATCGACAAAAATAACATTCAAGATAATATTGTTCGTGAAGAATATGAACGTTTTTTTTCTTCATGTTTTGTGAAGTAAAATTTAGCCCGATTTAGAGTTTAGGGTTTAGGGTTTAGGGTTTGGTGTTTTGGGTTTATGGAATAAACCCAAAACACAAAACCCTAAACCCTAAACCCTAAACTCTAAACCGTTCGTGTTAAAAACTCAATCTAAATCCTAAATCTAAACCCTAAATCTAAACCCTAAATCTAAACCCTAAACCCTAAATATCTAAACCCTAATATCTAAACCCTATAAACCCTAATATCTAAACCCTAATATCTAAACCTCAATAGCTAAAACCTCAAAATACGCTCGAAAAACACGATAATTGTTCCAAAATAAAAACATTTATCAAAAAGTGTCTCTACTAAATGTTCATATTTTCATCTCATCTATAATGTTCGTGAACAAAGTTTTTTCAAAAAACGAAAAAAAAAAAAAAGTTTTTGCTTCCCCCCGCTTCCTCCCGAATGGTTACTTCCATCTTGATCCTACCACTATATATATATATATATATATATATATATATATATATATATATATATATATATATATATATATATATATATATATATATATTATATTCTCACTGCATACCTATCGTAGCATAAACCCTAACTAATTCGGAGCTTATATAACTTAACAGCTTACGTGATCAACCTTATGCATATTTCTAAGTCTTCAGCACATACTACCGTAGTATCAAAGTAAGGTTCAGTTTCTTTCTTTTTTTTCTTTTTTTTTACTTTCTCTTTTGACTTCATCACATACGTATGCTTATTCTCTTAATTCTTTTGACCTTTTATTCTTAATTTCTGGTACTTCTTTATTATGCTTCTTGATTTAGTCACGTTTTGAAATTTTGATACATGTTAACGGGTTTAGTTACATGATTAGTATATTAAACTCCTTGTTCACAGCATTACGAATGAAATTTTTAAATGATGGTTCTATCACCTCTTGACTATAATATCTTATTTAAACGTTAAAACATAATTTTTAATTCCTAACTATAATATGAGTATCTATATCACACCAAAATAAATCAGTGACACGGTTCTTATCCGGGAATTGAACCGAAAATCATGGAATCGAACTGAACTGAGATTATTTGGTACGGTCCTCGGTATGACTTTTTTTTTATTAATTTGGAATTCGGGACGGAACTGAACCGAATTAGTTTCGGGCGGAACCGTACTATGCACATGCCTAGCTAAAACATGTCCATTAGAGTATTCAAATACTTATAAGTCCATGGGTCATGATAAGTTTAAGCCTAATCATACAGTCTCTTACTGGTCAAGTCATAAACTACAAGTCATACTTAACATTTGGGTGCACACAAAGAAAAATAAATAAAAGTGTATAGACTAAAACAAACATTATTCAAATGCAGATTTTTTCAAGTGAAGAATTCACACCTCCCCCGCACTTAAGATCGTGCAATGCCCTCACTTGCAGGAAATCGGACTAAAACGATAAAATAAAAAAAATAAAAAAAAAAAGTAAAAGGGAGCGAGAACTTCCTTAGGATGATGAGCACTAAGTGAAAAGTGGTAGAAAGTTGAACTCGAATATCCACACATTCCAGCCGAACACTCTTCAAGTTATCTCATTTATTCAAATAAAAGTAACACTATAAAAATGATAATAACAAGTTCTTATTTATTAACAAGTCATAAGTTTGACTCCACCCCACATTAACAATTTTCCCTAGTGGGGTATAACTTCCCCCGTACTTATCTGATGGTATGTGAAGTCAGTGAAAAAAGTTCCACGAACCTGCAATGTCAACCAGCCACTAACATCGCGGGTTGAATATACGAAATTCGGATATTTTCTTTTCTCTTTCACGTAGAACCCTGGTACAACATGACTTTTGGAAGTCGTATTACAATTAAAATCCGATTGGGACACCGGATGTACCCCTCGGTCATGCTAATATCAGATAAGTCACTATAGACCGCCTCCTATCACACTATATACCTTGTGATGTCCCTTCGCATATGAACAATTAATTACCTCAACATCAGGAACCTCGAGATTCACAGTCGATTTCCTATAATTTTCCACAAGATTTCTAGACTCAACATCTATCCTTAATTCACGTAGTTCCTTAGATGTAGGTTCACAACCATTAGCCATCAAATCAACTAACAAACCCTCTTCTTCATTCACCAAAATATTATATACATTACCAGAAGAGTACATATGTAACTCAGGAAAATCCTACAAAATCTCTGAAAGTGGATCTAAACGAGTAGACTCTTTCACAACAGCAGAATCTATCCTCGAAATTTCAGCACTCTCCACTAACCTAGTGTTTTCCAGCAACGCGTCCACCTCAAAATTAGGATAAGAATCCTCATCTTCATCATCCGAAGAGTCACATTTTATCGGGTCGTCTTCTTTATCCGAAAGGTCCCAATCAATCCCCGGTGCTTCATCCTTATCTATATTTTGATTTCTTATCGTGAGCGTGGAGGTAGTTGGATCGGTAAATGGTGGAAAGAAAGGTGATGGGGTTAGAGATCGTAGACACAGAAGTCGTGAGGTTAGAATTGGTTCTTTAAAATGCTCCAGATACGGAATCCATGGTGTGTGTACTTTTAGTTCCGGGAAGATTTGTGTGGTATTTGTGCGAATTTGCAACTCTTCATCCTCCTTTTCAGAATTGCTCTCGAACTCGGAGATAATGGTTGGAAATTTAGTAATTTCCTCCTTAAGTTCGATTAGTTTTGCTTCCAATATCCGAATGGATACTCCGTGATCGGTCTCCATTTGAGTGAACTGATTTTTGATTAACCTGGTTGTTTCCGCATGGTCCTTCATGAGATCTGACCATCTTTCCTCAAAACTTAGTTCAGTAAGGTTGCTTGGGGGATTTGTAAGTTTTTCCTTGGGAATGGGTGGTACATTACTTGGAGGAATGTGGGTTTGCACCTCTTCTCCCTCATCATCCGTTTCTTCCTCCGAGAGCATAAGTTCCCGTTGACCCTTCACTTGTCTCATGTACTCATTCCATTCCAATATCGATTGTACCCTTTCTTGCGTAGCAGCCTCAGTCACCTTAATCATGCCATCAACCATTTGCACAAAAGTTCTTTCTTCAATCCTCTTTATTAGTTGTTTAATTATAGTAGAAAACGGAGATAAGCTCAACCCGTAGTCTTTCATATATTTTTTTTCTTCTATTTTAACTAAAATAAATTTTTATATTATTTTTAACAACTTTTGTCGCTTAACAATAAATAAATAAACTTTTAATTTACCGAATCTTTAAATACCAAATGGTCAGGCTACAACTAGGGATGTAGCAGGACCCTTTAAATCGGACAATCCAGCAACCTAAACCTAGAGATTCTTAGACAGCATTATTCAAGAAATATCAATAAACCAAAAGTAAATTTACTTTATTATTTTTACCGCAATTCTCCGGTAGCAGCGCCAAAAAATTGTCGTGTCTAAAAGTGTGTATTTGTTCTTACTTTGTTTCAACTTTTAAATTTATATTAGCTAATTTAGTTTTCACTTTTAACACCCTAACGAGCAACAAAATCCGATCGAGGTAGTATAGTAATTAGTAAGTTAGGTATCGTCTCAAGAGACTATGGAAGCGGATAAGAGTTGAATTTTAAATCTTACTCTTAGGAAACAATTAGAATTGTTATAAATTGTATTATATTTTAATTATTAATATATTATTAGGAGTTTTTTATAAGAATATCTCGCAAAAGATAGAATTTTGATTATAATAAATTCAAAAACAATTAAATAAGTAGTTATTTGGATTTAGAGTCATTAGAGATTAATTTGATTGTTTAGGTGAAATGTCCCGTTCATATCGATTATAAACGTTCCATATTAATTGATTTCGTTGCGAGGTTTTGACCTCTATATGAGACGTTTTTCAAAGACTGCATTCGTTTTTAAAACAAACCATAACCTTTATTTTATCGTCAAGGTTAAAAAGACACCACCTAGATTATCTAGAAATGATAATCTAAAAATATCACACTTACACACTACCAATACATATTGGTTTACAATATTAATATGTTACAACAAAATAAATCTCGAATGCAGTTTTAAACAATATTATACAAGCATGCTGGCACCAAATCTTGTCCACATATTAGCATGCAACAGCGGAAGCTCTTAATAATCACCTGAGAATAAACATGCTTTAAACGTCAACAAAAATATTGGTGAGTTATAGGTTTAACCTATATATTTATCAAATTGTAATAATAGACCACAAGATTTCATATTTCAATATACATCCCATACATAGAGATAAAAATCATTCATATGGTGAACACCTGGTAACCGACATTAACAAGATGCATATAAGAATATATTCCCTATCATTCCGGGAAATCCATCGGATATGATAAAACAACATCGAAGTACTAAAGCATCCGCAACCATGGATGTGGTTCGTTAGGCCCAATAGATCTATCTTTAGGATTCGCGTCAATTAGTAGATCGGTTTACTAATTCTTAGGTTACTAAGCAAAAAGGGGCGTATTCGGCTTCGATCATTCACCCATATAATGTAGATTCATTTACTTGTGTCTATTTCGTAAAACATTTATAAAACTGCATGTATTCTCATCCCAAAATATTAGATTTTAAAAGTGGGACTAAAACTCACTTTCACAGATTTTTACTTCGTCGGGAAGTAAGACTTGGCCACTGGTCGATTCACGAAACCCCTATAACAAATATGTACATATATATCAAACTATGTTCAAAATATATTTACAACATTTTTAATACGTTTTAATGTTTTAAGTTTATTAAGTCAGCTGTCCTCGTTAGTAACCTACAACTAGTTGTCCACAGTTAGATGTACAGAAATAAATCGATATATATTATCTTGAATCAATCCACGACCCAGTGTATACACGTCTCAGGCTAGATCACAACTCAAAGTATATATATTTTTGGAATCAACCTCAACCCTGTATAGCTAACTCAAACATTACTGCATATAGAGTGTCTATGGTTGTTCCAAATAATATATATACATGGGTCGATATGATATGTCAAAACATTTTCATACGTGTCTATGGTATCCCAAGATTACATAATATATTAGAATACATGTATAATACAATATACTGAAATGTCCCGTTCATATCGATTATAAACGTTCCATATTAATTGATTTCGTTGCGAGGTTTTGACCTCTATATGAGACGTTTTTCAAAGACTGCATTCGTTTTTAAAACAAACCATAACCTTTATTTTATCATCAAGGTTAAAAAGACACCACCTAGATTATCCAGAAATGATAATCTAAAAATATCACACTTACACACTACCAATACATATTGGTTTACAATATTAATATGTTACAACAAAATAAATCTCGAATGCAGTTTTAAACAATATTATACAAGCATGCTGATACCAAATCTTGTCCACATATTAGCATGCAACAGCGGAAGCTCTTAATAATCACCTGAGAATAAACATGATTTAAACGTCAACAAAAATGTTGGTGAGTTATAGGTTTAACCTATATATTTATCAAATTGTAATAATAGACCACAAGATTTCATATTTCAATATACATCCCATACATAGAGATAAAAATCATTCATATGGTGAACACCTGGTAACCGACATTAACAAGATGCATATAAGAATATATTCCCTATCATTCCGGGAAATCCATCGGACATGATAAAACAACATCGAAGTACTAAAGCATCCGCAACCATGGATGTGGTTCGTTAGGCCCAATAGATCTATCTTTAGGATTCGCGTCAATTAGTAGATCGGTTTACTAATTCTTAGGTTACCAAGCAAAAAGGGGCGTATTCGGCTTCGATCATTCACCCATATAATGTAGTTTCATTTACTTGTGTCTATTTCGTAAAACATTTATAAAACTGCATGTATTCTCATCCCAAAATATTAGATTTTAAAAGTGGGACTATAACTCACTTTCACAGATTTTTACTTCGTCGGGAAGTAAGACTTGGCCACTGGTCGATTCACGAACCCCCTATAACAAATATGTACATATATATCAAACTATGTTCAAAATATATTTACAAAATTTTTAATACGTTTTAATGTTTTAAGTTTATTAAGTCAGCTGTCCTCGTTAGTAACCTACAACTAGTTGTCCACAATTAGATGTACAGAAATAAATCGATATATATTATCTTGAATCAATCCACGACCCAGTGTATACACGTCTCAGGCTAGATCACAACTCAAAGTATATATATTTTTGGAATCAACCTCAACCCTGTATAGCTAACTCAAACATTACTGCATATAGAGTGTCTATGGTTGTTCCAAATAATATATATATATATGGGTCGATATGATATGTCAAAACATTTGCATACGTGTCTATGGTATCCCAAGATTACATAATATATTAGAATACATGTATAATACAATATAAGTTAGCTAGGATATGATTTGTATAGAATTTATAATATTGTTTAAAACAGCATTCGAGATTTATTTTATTGTAACATATTAATATTTTAAACCAATATGTATTGGTAGTGTGTAAGTGTGATATTGACATTTCATTAGGTTCACAATTTACATTGATAATTAATAAAAAAAAACGATTATAGACCGATTGTTAGTCCTATTCAAAATAAAAAACTAATTATCACGCAACAATCAATCATTAGGACTTAATCTGATTTAATTGTGATGAGTTAAACCTATTAACTAAGTGGGCATACAAAGCTAATAACCATATTTCATGGAATTCATATAATTGCATAATACATATCATCTAGGTTTTTGATGAGAACTCAGACAATATTCAATTAGACTGACAAATAGATAAGCTAAAAAACCTAATCAGATCAAATTTAGTGATGTGCTAATATTCAACCAAATCATATTCTCATGCAGTTGACATATAAACTCACAAAAACTGAGATTTTTTCGAATAAGGCTAATAAATTAATTATCATTATATATGCATAATTATTATTACTTCTTTAATTACTTCTAATAATTTTGACTTAAATTTCATGAAAATGTTAATTTAAGCACCTAATTGTTATGGTTAATCTTCTAAGTGAATGAATCAATTAAACAAATTATTTAGAATTAATGATGTATTAACCCTAAACTTTCTATTCACCTTTTACATTAAGCATTCCATAAAAATTATCAATTACAACAGCAATAAACAAGATATTACGAATTACAGAAACCTATTTACACAGATCTGAAAAAAACCAGATATTTAAGCTCAAAGCCGTCGGCTTTATGGAGCACAGTTGGTGACTGTAACTCTATAGTCAGCGGCTAAAATCTATTTAATCTCAAAACTTATCTTTTTCGTCCAAATAACCGATATGAATATATAGTTCACAGTTGGAGATGAATTTGAACATGAATAAGTAAAAACAAACATAATTAAAAGGTTACAATAAACTAAAATAATCGTACCTTAAAGCAAGAACGAAATTAAAACTTCATTAAAATATTTAATCCAAAAGCAAATTACTAATGAAAATTAAATCCTAACTATGAGAAAATTTGTAAATAAATTCGTAACTAACCCTAAAAACTGAATGGGAAAATTGTACATTGAAAATTGGATTATTCGACCTCGATTTATAATATTCGGTAACCGCCATCACATCCTGCGGCTGTAATTGGGATAGCCGGTGGCTGTCGAATTATATCCCATACCGGGCGTTTTTCTTGATCATCAATTTTCTTGAGACACAAGTAATTTCAAATTTAGCTTCATAGCCGTCGGCTTTACTGATCATAGCCGGCGGCTTTCACCTTTTTGCATCTGACTCAGATTATGTTTCCTTATTTAAAATAACTTCGGCTTCAAGCCTACGAAAATAATCACCACAACTGGCGGCTTTAGAAAATATAGCCAGCGGCTTTCATTAATTTTTCTTGGCCTTCAAGTCTTTCTCGTTTTCTGGATGGTTCTGGACATTCTGCAAATTTTACTCCAAAGCCGATGACTTTGCCTCCTTATAGCCGGCAGCTGTGACCTTTTTTTTCCGTTTTTATCCAATTTAACACATTTTCTAAACCAAAACATTCAAAATACATTTTTTAAAGAAAATAATGAAATTTATATAAGAAACTATGTAAAATGATAAATAAATACCAAGATAACGCCTTAAAATGATTATAAAATTATGTATAATTTAGGCGTTACCATAGCCGTTATAACTCATTCCGTAAATGAGCTTGATAAATTTCATTGGTTACTTTATGGATTGGGACAATCGTTTGAAACTTTTCTACTGTGAAATGTATTTTTAAATCGAGAGCTAATATGTGTGATCTTATGGCCCGAGCGGAAAGTCGTGAGTTGTTTCTAGACTTGATTCAACCTTCGGTCCCTATACAAGCTACGTTTACAGACTCCTCTAATCATACGTCTTCTAACTATGTACGTGGATGAGTTCGTTCTAACAATTATGTTGGTCGTGGTTGCGGTCGTATGTCTTCTAATTATACATATCCAACCCATTGTCAATTATGCCGCAATAATGGGTGTTACGCCTCTACTTGCCCCTAGTTATTTAACTATGTAAATCACATACCATCTCTCGATGCACAAGTGTTTCATAATAATTGTGAGTCTCTTCTCTGGTATGTTGACTCGGGAGCCACAACTCATATGACTCCTTCTACCTCAACCCTAGATGTGTCTACCTTGAATTCAAGTAAAGAAAAGGTTACTATTAGAATTTGAACTACTTTGCAGATTTCCAAAATTGGTTCCACCTCTTTCTCCAAAGAGATTCATTTAATAGACGTTCTTGTCGTGCCCTTAATCACTAAAAAATTACTTACTAGTAGTAAATCTTACTTCTGATAATACCATTAACATATTATTTAGAGATACAAATTTCCTTATTCTGAATCATCGCCCAAAAGCAATTCTCGCAACATGTCGGCCTAATCATGAATTATACGTGCTTGAGAGGGGACAAAAGGCGTTTATCTCACATTTATATTGTAGCACACTACGAGGATCATTTGAATTATGGCATAGTCATTTAGGGAATGATTCATTTAATGCGAATTTTTTATAATAAACATGGTCTGTTTCGATTTCATCTTTATTGTAGAAACCTAGCCTATATTCGTCTTGTCAGTTTTAAAAGAGTGGACATTTATCTTTTTATAATAATGACAAGCGTTGTAGTAATGTTCATGTTTAATACACTGTGACTTATGGGGACTTGCTCTTGTTATTTCTATACAAGGCTATCGTTACTATGTTATATTTGTCGATGGTTTTTCTCGTTTTACATGGTTCTACCCTCAGAAGCACAAGTCGGATTTTTAAGATATTCTATGTGCCTTCTTACAGTTTGTACAAAGAAAATATGGTTTCAAGCTCAAGGTTTTTCAAAGTGATGGTGGTGCTAAGTTTCTAAATAACCGTGTGCATAAGATTCTTTCTGACAGGCTGAATGCAAGCATTAGCACATCACAAAAACAAGTTTTTCATTGATGTTTAATGCTACATTTTGCTTCTCTATAGGCTGATGCATTCTGCTCGGCAACTTATATTATTAACCGGTTATCTATGGATTTGCTTAACTTTGTTTCTACATATGAGTTATATTCAATACTATGCCGCATTATGATACATTGCACACTTTTGGTTGTTGTGCTTATCCATATCTCCGTGCCTAGTTCCCACACAAAATTGGCACCTCGCAGCATTGCTTATGTTTTCGTTGGCTACAATTCTTAGTATAAAGGTTACCGTTGTTTAGATTTATTTTCTGCTCACGAATATGTAACAAGGCATGCTCAATTTGAGGAATTTTCTTTTCCTTATTCTGGATCATTAAATCATGTTGATCTTGGAAGTTTAAGTTACTCTTATTTTTGGGACAATTCATTACATTTCGATAGGTACTTTTATCACGCCTTACTTACTACTCAAGAACCAAAGGTTTTAAAATCAGCATCTCGATATCAGGTAGTGCAGGAAGAAAGCGATGCTTTACATATTAAAGGTACTTGGGACTGTGTTCTGCATCCCACGCATGGAAATATTGTCTGTTTGAAATGGGTGTTTCACTCTAAGTATAATGTAGATGGTTTTGGTTGATCGACTTAAAGCTTGTTTGGTTGCTCAAGGGTTCACTCAGGTTTCGAGACTCGATTATTCTGCAACTTTTAGTGCGGTTATAATAGCATAGACTATACACATTGTTCTCTCCTTGGCCATGCCTCAAAAATGGCTTATCCATCAACTAGACTTTAAAAATGCTTTTTTAAATGGACATCTCACCGAATACATCCTCATGGAACAACCTCCAGGTTTCACTGACTCTAAATTTCCCTCACATGTTTCTCGAATAAAAAAGACGTTATATGGTCTTAAACAAGCCCCGTTGGCATGGTTTCAACTTCTAAGTGCTTTCCTTGTTCAATATGGCTTAGTGTCTAGTCGTGTGGATCCTTCTTTGTTTGTCTACAAAAAGGGTAATTGTGTGCTTTACTTTCTTGTTTACATGAATTATATTATTCTTACTGAGAATAACTCCTCCAAAATCAAAGATTTCATCACACGGCTTCATAATGAATTCGCCATTAAAAATCTTGGTAGATTGATATGGCCAAAACGGACGGTTTTATTTGTGCGGTGTCGTTAGGTCGCAACATGTCAGAATTAGCTACCACAAGAGAGTAATGGTTTTATCATTTATATTTAGCTGGGGTTCCTAGCTATAACTCACCTACTTGTCTTCCTTTTAACGAGTAAGTGGTAAATATAACTCAGGTTCATATTTATGTATGTTTGCTTAGTAACGAGGGACAAAAGTGCCTATATAGTTAACTCTAGTGACAAGAGGTGATAGATTAAGATTAACTAAATAAAACAGTAAGTAAACTTATAAGGGTAGAGATAGATAGGTATGGAGAATAGAATTCTGAAGGGGAATTATCACAAGAGTTTAACTTCCTAGGATAAACACTAAACCTCAATTAACTGGGCTATGAACCTACCTGATTTGTCACTAAGAGTTTAGGCCTTGAAGATTCTGGCTAAGACGGATATCCCCACTCCCAACGTTAACCTAAAGGGTTTTAACGACCTTATGGATAGAATACTAGGTACATGAACAAAGTGGTATACCCATAGAGGAAAGTCTCAGCTTTTCTTAATCCTAGTTGGTCTGACTAAATCAATATTTCACCACTTAACACTATGCTATGCCTTAACATTAACAGATGTGCAATCTTAGATATTCTAAGGTACTACTAATTGGATTAGAGGTCTCTCCTTTGCGATCACTTATTCAACCCCGGATCATTTTACAACATCTCAAGAACGTTGCTTCTGACGCGAATCATGCTTTTGAGCAAGCTAATGTTCACTGAACTCTATGTTGCTAACTCTAATCACAACCTAAATGGGCAGCTCTTCTTTGACAAATAAATAGCTATTCGTACGTAGGTACTATATCCCTATTGTGACGTTAAGCACATATAACTACTTACCTTGTATCCTACGGTTGATCATGTCCTAATACTAGGTTATAGCCACGTGAATAAGCGGAAAGGGTGATCCATAAATTAAACTTCTAAACCGTCAAGGTTTCAGCATAACAATATGATAAGTCTCAGATAAAGTATTCAACATATAATAAATATTCATAATAGACAGATAAGCATGCAAGATGAAAGCAACTTAAGATAACAAGATAACTTCATTAAATTAAGGAAAGCGTTCACCATTTACAGACGAGATCTGGACCATTACAAGTGCTGACATCCTCTAGACTGCTCCTATTACAATCATCAGCGTTCGCCTCCGGGTACTTAATTTCCCGCTCGAAGGTGAGAAGGCCTTGAAAGCTTTAGTGAGAGAAAGTGTATTGTAGTGAGAGAGTGAAGAGAGGTGTGTGGAAATTGAATGACAAAAAGCCTTTAAATAAGCATAAAATTTGCCTGTAAACGGCTGGCAGGCCGTTTGGCAAGCCGTTTGTAGAGCCCGTTTTCTAAGGCAAGCCGTTTAACGAGGCCATTTGGTCTGGGCATTTGGCAAGTCGTTTGCCACACTGGCAGGCCGTTTGGCAGCCCGTTGGGCAAGCCGTTTGGCTTGCTGATTCCTTGGATCGTAACTTGATTTCTTGTCTTTCACCGTTTTCACTCTAGAATCTTCATTTTAGCTCCGTTTCTCTTGATGCTTTTTGCATCGTATTTGTAATTACTTTATCTACAAAGTTAATTGAAAAAGCGATTATTTTTCCAACAAAGTTTTGAACTTTATGCTTTTGGAACTCAATATCGGGGGTAAAAACATGACTTTTTAGCCGATATCATAGATTGAGCTAGTTTTGGTTCTTGCCTGTATGGACTCGGGTCTATTTCTGAGTTAACCTAACTATTCTCACAATATCCTGGTCTGCACTCAGTGATATCGCCCGCAACGTCGGTTTCATTTATCGCGTAACGAGGTTGACGAAGCGAGTCCCAGGATGGTGACCGGATGATTTTTTATTGATAAGTTCGAGGCTAAATATACTTTTTCTTTTCTTAAGGTAGATAGAGTAAGTATGACCTAGGATTGTGTTTTTTAAATGGTTATGCGAATTGAATCTTAAGCGATAATTGTTATGATTAACTTAACTAGACAGAAAAGAGAAGTTTTGTGTTTTGTATTAAGTCCTAATTGTAGGAAAAGTAAAGGGTAAGGAATGCCTGGAGAATGCAGATCAAGGAGATGTTAACTATGATATCTATTTAGACTAGGAAAATGTAATTATGATATGAAAGCATTAACTAGGGTAGTCACTACGTCCATCGAATGAGTTACTCATAGAAGCCTATCGGTCTTTGGGTCCTAGAGTTGTTTAGAGACAAAGGCAAATATGTCACTAGGGTTATATCACCGAAGTGTAATTAAACCTTGGAGATTATCCTAAGTAAAGTCACTAGTTTGAGTCAACAGTTATATTCTAATCCTGACCCTCGTTATCAATCTTTTGATTGAATGACGACATGCCTTATTGAGTAAACACGGTCATAAACAGGACAAACTTGTTAGGTTAAGTTGATATAACCTAAGGTTAGCTAATATCACATCATTCTAAGAGAGGCCAAACATTCCTAATTTTTATACACACGTTGTAGTGTTAAGCTATAGTGGAACAGATAAAAACTCATAGATTTTATACAATAGTCGTAGAAACATTCTTAAAGCAACCATCAAACAAGAACATGCAATAGAAACGAGTCATATGTTTGGATGAAGGTAGATAAGTCTTAAAAGGTTCTAAGAGGTATCTGAGGAACAGTTACCAGACATACTAGGTCTTTCTTATCTCAATTCATAGCTTCTGTGTCTCAAAAGCGCAAAGATTTCCTCTCGAGAACATCAGCCATACTGAAATCATAGATGCTTCAAGTACAATATAATTGAGGGTTCTGGATCCTAAGAAGTAGCTAATTTCATTCAATTAGGAAATTCTCGACCATAACCTACGTTGGATAATCTTTAAAATTTAGAATACAAGTTTTTTGGAATCACAGTTTCAGCATAACAATAGTAGTCGTACTAAGTTTGCATAATTACGCTAGCCTAAGTTTCAATCATAGCAACATACGAATATCTTAAGCTAGCATGATAATTCTAAAAAGCATATTCAAACATAAATATCTACAAGACATATTTAAATAAAAGGTGTGTAATAGATTAATACCTGAAAAGTGTAGCGTACAGATAATTCGCACCCGATCGCAGGGTCTCGGGAGTATCCTCAAAGTAAATTAAAAAAGCTCTAAACTAAATGTGAATATTGAATTTGAAGTGTGTGTTGAATGTTGAGTCTATTTGAAATGAGAAAAATGGACTTTATATAGGCAATTTCTGATATGGGCAAGTGGTTTGATCTGGTAGCATGAAATGCACCAAGCTATTAAATGCAGCTGTTTGAAGCTCTCGTTTTTGGGTAAGTCATTCGATCCTATTATTTGAAGCTTACGTTTGGGAAAGCCGTTTGTATCTTTCGTTTGGAATGCAACCAGCCGTTTGTCTTGGTTTGGTCTCTTACTAGGCTTGTTCACGGGATCTGATAACGCCATTTTTATACATATATTTTGGGCGTTATCTTATTCCATTTATTGGTATTTTGAAGACTTTGAATAAGATTTTGGGATGTTTGAGTTCAAATAGGAGAAAAGGTCAAGATATGGTTCACTGGCTTGTTATTGAGGATTTTATTGAAGATATAGCCCAAAACGAAGTTCGAGTTGAAGATAAACAGTGCATTGGGTGAAAAGTCAGTTTCCATCACGTCTGGAGAAGGTTTATCGCATTTCAGTCATCGCGATACGTGATGAAGAGCATCAGAACGCGACAATGGAAAAGAGGTTGAACTGATCAAAATGTCGCGTATCAAGCAACTATGTCGCGTCCTGGTTAGTCGCGAATCGCGATAGGCTTGTCGCGGATCGCGATGAATGGCGGTTCCAGCTTTATTTTTCTGCTTCTATAAATACTCGTTTTTCACCCTAATTTAGGGTCATGCAGTTTTATTTACGAATTTTCTTTCACAGCAGCTACTATTACGAATTTTATAGCTTTTCTACATTATTTGCAAGGGTTTAACTTAGTACATCAAGTTTGGTTAATTTAATCTTTATATTAACTTTTATTACTTTTATTAATTTGTTCTTTATTCAATTTAATGGTTATGTTTAATTGTTCTTCTTATTTATTTGTTATTTGCTTTGCCATGAGTAGATAAATCTCTAGTATTCACTTAGATGCATGAACCTAGGTGATGGATTGCGATCTTTTGGTTAAATATAATTAAATACACAACTTTATGTCTAACTAAGATCCATCGTTGTCAAAGCTTATTGATTGTTAGATCACGGAAGTTATTGGTTAACTAACGGCAGTTAAATTAATTAATAGCTTTTACTAGATTATTGAACGTGAATAATTTAGGAATACGAGAGATTTTATGAGGGACACCGATATTAAAATTAATCGTATAGTGGTTGACCTTGAAATTAGTTGCAATAATTGTGAGGTTGTAAGGGACACCAAACCAACCTAAGTTAGACTATAATCTTGAGTAATATCATTGTGAATTGGTTAAGTAAGTCGAGGTTAACGACAGTTATACTTAGGTGGCTAGTCTTAAAATGTAGGAATCGACAGATAAATACAGTGTCACAATATCATAATTGTTTAATTAACGGTTTTAAACGAGCAATCCTAGCCTAGGGAATTAAATCTAAGTGGATACCTTTGTCTCTTATTGAATTAAGTTTAATTAACTTTCGCGTTTAATTAGTTTTACAACAAAACTCCCCTTTTAAATCTTAGAATAATTAATAGTTCAAGTTTTTTAATTGACTACTCTCTGTGAAACGAATTGGTCAAATACTTGTTTAATTACTACACGAACTGGTTATAGTTGCCTGTATTGTATGATAAGTGATAGGTATTTAGCTAATAATTAAGAGTACGAAATTACACATCAACTTTTTGGTGCCGCTGCCGGGGAGCGGTGTTTAAATTGAAAAATTGTGTAAGCTTTTAGTTATTCGATCCTTTTGTAAGAATTTTATTCTTGCAAAAGTTACTTTTCTGTTATTTTTCGGATTTACACGGATTGTTTGATGTGGTGTGATCGCAGGTTAGGTACTAATAACTCTAGAACCGTCTAGAGTTTACCATACACGCAGCAAAGCGAAAGTTGAACAGGAAATCGTCGAAGGTTTCACTGAATTACGTTTTTATATTCCGGATTTTGAATATATCAAGAAAGAAGAAGATACAATAGGTGAACCAGCGCAAGGTCAATCCATGGAAGCTTTAATGAAAGCCACGAGGGCTGGCAATGGACATGCCATTAGACAACCGACAGTCACCACAGATTTTGAGGTCAAGGGGCAGATTCTTAACATGATAACTCATCGATGTCAGTTCAGGGGTACACCAAAAGAGGATGCATTCGAGCATCTTCGGAATTTTAAGAGTATTTGTAATTTGTTCAAGATTGCGAATGTCGAAGATACAGTTATCTACTTGAGGGTTTTTCCTTGGTCGTTGAAAGATGACGCCAAGGACTGGTTAGAATCATTACCTGAAGGTGATATTGTTACTTGGACTACGATGGAAGATAAGTTTCTGTTGCGTTTCTTTCCAGCTTCTAAGGCTGCTCAATTGCAAAGTGACATTAATCACTTCACTCAAAAGCCACATGAGACACTTTATGATGCATGGACACGGTTTGGTAAGATGTTACATAATTGTCCTCAACACGGGTTGAACAACTTCCATAAGGTCCAGATCTTCTATAAAGGTGTTAATGTGCCGACGAGGAAAGAAATAGATATTGCTGCAGGTGGTTCTTTGATGAAAAGACTCCGGATGAATCTTACAACATCATCTCCGAAACGACTACACACTCATATGATTGGCATCAAGATATGGATGTTTCTCGCTCTTCTCATGTTGCTAGTACTGAAACTAGTGACGAGCTTGCTTCAGTTAAAGCTCAACTTGCTACTGTTAAGAGACAGATGGAGTCCATGACTAAAGAGATGCATGCTATGAAAGTTGGTTGTGAATTGTGTCAAGGACCGCATCTGACGAAAGATTATGATCAAGCGTCAATGGAGGAACAGGCTAATTATCTGGGTTATGTCAAGAAGGGTGATTTTGCTCTTAGTGAATTTCCGGGTGAGAGACAATTTTTTAACCAGGCGAATAATACGGGTGCTAACAATTATCAGAGTGGTAATCAGGTTTATCAAGGTAATTAGAAGGTATATCTGTATAGGTTGCCTGGGTTTAATAATAGAAATCAGCAAGCACCGCCTAGAAATTTTCAGCAGCCTATGCCACCAGTTCAGCAGCCAGAAAATAAGATGCCTCCGTTGGAAGATTTGCTAAGGGGTTTTATCATGAAAACGGACTAGAGTATCACTGCCTTGAGACAAGATGGTGAATCTACAAAGCTGCAAGTTAGAAATCAGCAGGCCTCGATTCAGAACTTGGAACGGGATGTGGGGCGTATTGCTCAATCTTTATCGGAGAGACCACCGGGTGCTCTCCCATCTAATACGCAGGTAAATCCGAACAACAAAGGGCTGGCTAGAAATGAGCATGTGAATGCTATAACCACTCGAAGTGGTTTGGTTATTAACAAGGAGACTCTGAAGTCTCCTCCTGTTGTTTCTCCTAATGTTTTGCAGGTACCTACCAATGAGGAGCTAAAGGAGGATGAGCCTAAGAGTGAAAAGTCGCCTGACGAAGAGAAAAAGAAAGATGATCCGCCGGAGATCATAACTAAATCACCGCCGTTGAAGGAATACAAAGCGACAGTTCCTTACCCGAAAGCGTTAAAGAAGGATAAGCTCGCTAGTCAATATCAGAAGTTTGCAAACATGATTAAACAGATTAGCGTGAACATGCCACTCGCGGAAGTGCTCCAAGGGATGCCTAACTATGGGAAGTTTCTCAAAGATCTTATCTCCAAGAAAGGTAAGTACCATGAGGTATCCGCCGCATTCCTCCATAGGGAATGTTCGACCATCTTGAAAAAGAGCAAGATGCCTCCAAAATTGGGAGACCCGGGTAGTTTTCTTATCCCTTGTGTTATGGGAATTTCGGAAGTGTACGATGCACTTGCCAACTTAGGTGCTAGTGTTAACCTTATGCCATATTCATTATATCTTAAACTCGGCCTAGGAGACTTGAAACCTACAAGAATGGGGATTCGCTTAGCGAACCACTCTTTTGATACCCCCATTGGAATAGCCGAGGACATATTGGTAAAGGTTGAGCCACTTGTATTTCCAGTTGATTTTGTGATCTTAGAGATGAGAGAGGACACTAAGGTGCCCATTATTTTAGGTCGACCATTCCTTAACACTGCGGATGCTATCATCCACGTTCAAAAAGAACAACTTAGCTTAGGTGTTGGGAATGAGAGGGTGATTTGTCACATAAATAAAGCCATGAGACACCCTATTTCAACCGATGATGATTTTTTTGCTATTGATGTTATTGACGATTGTGTTGAGCATGATTTGCAGGAGTTATTAAGTGTAGACACGTCGGATGTAATCATGATGGGTGAAGTCAACGGTGACTTTGACCCAGAAGTTGAGTTGGAGCAATTGCTTCTGGAGGATGAGCTTAAAGAATCGGAATCATTTGAAACTATCCGGTTGAAAAATGAATTCCGTATCAAAACATCTCTCGAAGAACCGCCCACCTTGGAGCTTAAGGAGCTTCCACCTCACATGGTATATGCTTATCTTCAAGGTTCGTCCCAATTGCCAGTTATTATTTCTTCTACACTTACCGGCGACCAAAAGGGTCGGTTGGTTTTCGTTATTAAATCCCACAAAAGGGCAATAGCATGGAAAACCTCAGACATACCGGGCATCAATCCGGCCTTTTGTACTCATCGAATCCTAATGGAAGATGATTTTAAACCCGTGGTACGAAGGCAACGTCGTCTAAACCCGAATATGAAAGAGGTTGTTAAAAAAGAGGTGGTTAAATTGCTTGATGTCGGGTTAATTTATCCCATCTCGGACAGCCCGTGGGTAAGCCCTGTTCAAGTCGTGCCCAAAGAGGGGGCACGACTATTGTTCTCAACGAGAGGAACGAACTTGTTCCTACTCGTACCATCACGGGGTGGAGAGTTTGTATAGACTATCGTCGTTTGAACGACGCCACTAGGAAGGATCACTCCCCGCTTCCATTTATCGATCAAATGCTTGAGCGTTTGGCAGGAAGGGAGTTCTACTGCTTCTTAGATGGATTTTCAGGCTACTTCCAAATCCTCATCGATCTGAAGGACCAAGATAAAACCACATTTACTTGTCCTTTCGGTACCTTTGCTTATCGGCGAATGCCATTCGGACTATGCAATGCCCCGATCACCTTCCAAAGGTGTATGGTCGCCATCTTCCATGACATGATCGAGGACTTCATGGAAGTTTTCATGGATGAATTTTCCGTCTTTGGAGATTTTTCGACGCGTGTCTTGCTAATCTTGAAAAAGTGCTAAAAAGGTGCGAGGAATCAAACCTTGTTCTTAATTGGGAAAAATGCCACTTCATGGTGAAGGAAGGCATTGTCTTAGGGCATAAAATCTCTCGTGTAGGTATTGAGGTTGATAAGGCCAAAATTGATGTTATTTCGGGCCTTCCTAAACCTATAAATGTTAAAGCTATTCGTAGTTTTCTTGGTCACGCGGGATTCTATAGAAGGTTCATCAAGGACTTTTCTATGATTGCCCGACCATTGACCAAACTCCTTGAGAAGGACGTTCCATTCGACTTCAATATCGAGTGCTAGAATGCCTTCAACTTCTTAAAAGAGAAGCTCACACACGCTCCTATCATGATAACTCCCGATTGGTCACATCCTTTCGAGCTTATGTGTGATGCTAGTGATTTTGCGTTAGGCGCGGTTTTAGGTCAACGCCATGTTAATCACTTTAAACCTATTTACTACGCGAGTAAGACACTTACAGAGGCTCAATTAAATTATACCACCACGGAAAAAGAACTCCTTGCGGCCGTCTTTGCATTTGATAAATTTAGATCATATTTGGTGTTGTCTAAAACGGTTATTTACACCGATCATTCGGCCCTTAAGTATTTTTTCTCCAAACAAGATGCTAAGTCTAGACTCATTCGTTGGATTCTTCTTCTCCAAGAATTTGACATTGAGATCAAGGATAAAAAGGTTGCCGAAAATTTAGCCGCGGATCATTTATCTCATATTGAAAATCCAAACCTAGAGGAACTCGATGAATCGGACATTCATGATACTTTCCCCGATGAGTCCCTTATGGGTATTGAAATTGAATATGAAAATCCTTGGTTCACCGAAATTGCTAATTATCTAGCCGCGGGCATTCTTTCCAAAGGTTTAACTTACCAACAAAAAAAGAAATTCTTTGCGGATATTAAGTTTTACTTTTGGGATGCCCCACACCTGTTTCGAATAGGGGCGGATCAAGTGATTCGTCATTGTGTTTATGGGAAGGAAGCTCAACAAATTCTTGAACATTATCACCAAGGACCCACATGTGGGCATCTTGGAGCTAATTATATGGCTAAGAAAATCTTTGATTCGGGATTCTATTGGCCTACCATTTTCAGAGATGCTAGTGCCTTTATCAAAACTTGTGACGCTTGCCAAAGGGCAGGAAATATCTCCAAAAGAGATGAGATGCCCCAAACGAGTATTCAAGTTTGTGAGATATTTGACATTTGGGGGATTGATTTCATGGGACCCTTTCCCGCATCCAACAAATGCAAATACATCCTTGTGGCGGTTGACTACGTGTCAAAGTGGGCGGAGGCCAAAGCTTTGCCTATTAATGACGCAAGAGTCATCGTTGACTTCCTTAAAAATCTCTTTTCGCGTTTCGGGCTTCCAAAGGCCTTGATTAGTGATCGCGGTACACACTTTGCAAACCAACTACTCGAGAAGGTGCTCAAGAAGTACGGTGTAACCCACCATTTCTCTACGCCTTACCACCCTCAAACGAGTGGCCAAGTTGAGAATACTAACCGTGCACTAAAACGCATTCTTGAAAGAACGGTGAAAAACAATCCTAAGATTTGGAACCGAAAGTTGAATGACGCGCTATGGGCATTTCGAACTGCATATAAAACGCCCATTGGTACCATACCATTCTGTCTCATTTACGGAAAAGCGTGTCATTTGCCGGTTGAAGTGGAGCATAAGGCGTATTGGGCACTTAAACAGTGTAATACTGACCTTAATGAAGCGGGGGAACATCGGTTTTTGCAAATTCATGAACTTGAGGAATTGCGGAACCATGCTTATGAGAATTCGCGCATTTATAAGGAGAAAACGAAGTTATGGCATGATGCGCGTTTGAAGATGAGAAAAGAATTTGAACCGGGCGATAAAGTTATGTTATTTCAATCTAAGTTTAAATTCTCCGCCGAAAAGCTTAGGTCACGATGGTCCGGTCCATTCGTGGTAAAGAAAGCTTTTTCGGCCGGGCACGTAGAATTGCTTGATAACGAGGGTAGAAGCTTTAAGGTGAATGGTCATCAGTTAAAATTGTATCACGAAACATTCGATAACACCGAGAGGGAGGACCTCATCCTCTACCCGAAAGACGCATGCGTGTGGGCATGAGTCGAGAAAATGACTTGTTAAAAAATCAATTCGTGTAGAGTTTTGTATATTTGATTTTGTTAGGTAATTTGTGTGAATTTTTTTGCTTTATTTGATAATACCATAAAAAATCCAAAAACAATATAAAACCTGAAGAAAAAAAAAGTCACAGATCGCGACAGACACCATCAAAACGTGATGGTTTGATCAGTCCCGTACCCCGTAAGTTGTCGCGTTTTAACCTGTTTCATCGCGTGGGAATCACACCTGTAGCGAAACGCGACACATTGTCGCGAAACGTGACGGGTATAGCAGGTCGAGATATAAGAGCTGTTTCCAGCTCTTTTCATCACCACCACTCATAATTTTTCATCTCCTTGCGAATTTTCTGCTCTCCATTCACCATAACCCATCACTTAAACCCGCGATTTACTCACGAATCTTCATCTAATCAACAATAACAACATGGCTAGGGTATGATCTAACATCTTCTTGCTTATTTTTCTCTTTTTCTCATGCTTAATTTTAATCTTAATTAGGGTTTATGTGAAAAAGCAAGTGTGGGGGTGTGTTTATGTGTTATTGGTAGATTTTGTTGAAGATTATGTATGCTTAACATGTTATTACTTCGATTTTTATGCCTATTGATCTATAAATTCATTCTTTGATTTCTAGGGTTCTTAGGTATGATTAATTGGGGGTTTTGAATTTGTAAGTTAAATTGATATGATTTGCGTGTTGTATGATTGTTAGCTGAATATAATTGCCATGAATTCATGTTTAGAGCATCTAGATTTTGATTTTGATTTCTAGGGTTCATGTGTAATTGGGGCTTTTGTCTTGGTTGACTGGGTTTAACTCAGTTTGACTTTTGGATTGTGTTTAACATGTGCTGATGATATGTATGCTTTGACTACGTGTTTTGATTGTTGATTTACTTCGTTAAAGTTACATATGTTGCTGAAAAGATGATGTTATTTGATTGATTTATGTTGACTTAATTTGACGTCCATGTTTTGAAATTGCTTATACACTATGAGGGTTAACATGATGTTTGACGACGTTATATGGTTTGTACTTATGAGAGTTGAGAAAATCTGTCATTATTGCGTGATAATTGTTGAAGTCTTATATGATCTATACTTTTGGCATGTTTTTAAGTGGCCATTGACATTGTGTGCCTTAGGTATATTTTTGAAAGAATGCAGGTTATAGCTAACGCTAACATGTCCTTTGGGATATATCTTTTTGGATGTCATTGTGTTTGTTTTTCAGACAGAAGGACGTGGTAACGCTAGGGATGCTTCCAGTTCCGGTACTACAGCCGGTGCAGCTCAGGAGGTGCAACCGCAACCTCCAATTCCTCAAGCAGAATTACATGTGAATTTAAGGTTTAATGGTCGATCGGAGGTTATTAAGAAAAGAAAGGCGGATGTTCAAGAATTGATTCGGAAAGAATTTGAACCACATCGGGTGATCGATTGGAATGTTTTACAGCGGGGAAGTTTATATGCTACAGTTATGGAGTATTTGCAGTTGGAATGGAGAAGTGTTGTGTATAATGATTGGGTCGCTTTCTTTGGTATTCATGAAGTCGTTTACCGGGAGTTGGTTATTGAATTTTACGCTACATATGCGATGAACCTTCACCCTGAAAACATTGATGATCCAACATTTATGACTTTTTGACTGGGTGGGGTTAACCGCTCCATATCATTATTTCAGTTGGCTACTTGTTTGGGAATTTATACCGAAGAAGAACGCACACGAGTTGGGTTTCAAGATTATCTTTGGGGTGCTGAAAGGGTGATTTATATGATTGATCCTCGTGAATTTGATGATGCAAGAGTTTGGGGGGAGATTGGTTCCGATTCTGAATGGAGCCCGAGTAACTGTCCTTGTGTTAACATTATGGATCTAGCTCTTCGTGCAATTCAACGAATGGTTTTGCATACTATAACACATCGAAGAAGTGGGAACGAGAAGGTATCTTTACCGGACCTTTGGTATGTGAACCAATTCAGAACCAAGATGCCTACTTCGGTTGCTTATGGAGTGGCTTATTTTTTAAAACATCAGGGTAGTGGACTTCGTTCTGCGGGAAGTCCGATTAGAGGTGGTCACTTTATCACGAGGATTGCGTTGGTTTTTGAAATTGATAGATCGTATACGGAATGAATTGTTACTGAAGCAGTTGTGTTAGGGGAAAATGTTTTTCGAGGGGCAAGAGTAATATCTATTGACCACGGCGAGGTTATTCCATTTCGGGTTCGACGTCGTCGTCCTCAAAATGCGCAGGTGACACAAGAGGAGGATGAAGAGATGGCCGAAGGGGGTCAAGATGCGGGTCAAGGTGTCGGGGGTCAACGTTTTACAAATCGGGATTTAATGGAATAGATGTGGACTATGCAGCTTTATAATGAGGAGACCCGAGCACGCTCGGAAAGTCAGATTGCGTATGGCATCAGTGAGGTTGTGTATCATCATGACTGGCATAGACACAATATGGAGATCAATTCTCCTAATACCATCTTCACTCCGTATGGTACTCGCATTCCATGGAACCCGAAGTCGACGGGTCCGTATCGGGTGTATGATCGCACGGCAGCTCAGGCAGACTAGGAGGAAATGGTTCTACAGAGAGGAGCAGGTTCTAGTTCTCAACATGATGAAGGTAATCAGGGAGGACAGTTTGGCGGTGGTGGTCCATATGATGGTCCATATGGTGGGCCGTATGATGGGTCGTATGGAGTTTATGACTTTTGGTGATTGGATGAGGTTGTATGGTATTTGGTGGCGTTTGTTGATGACTTGGTGATCATGTGGTGACGTGAACAAAAACTTTTTAATAATTCTGTTTGTTTGTTTTTATTTTGGATGACTGTAACTTAATTAGGATGATTGTAATGGTTAGTCATAAAACTTAATACTTTAGATTTTAAATGGGGCGTTTCGGTACCGTGGTGGTACCACCCCATCAGTTATGATTTGTGGTTATGTATGTTTTCGTTTCAGGTTCCACAGTGGTTATGCTTTAATTTTTCAAAGTCTGGCATTAAGTTCAGCACCTTACTTGCTTATGATGTTTTGATGATCGAGTAGATGTCGATGTTCTTATGCTGGCAGTAAGTTCAGCGCTATCGTGCACCGTGTTTTCGCGATCTACGGATCTAAAAATCCGGGTTTTCTTTTCTTTTCCCCTTTTCACTATTTTGTCCTCTCGAATTTATTTTTGATTATCTGATTTCATGTAAATGAGGGCATTACATGATCTTAAGTGTGGGGGGGAGAGATAAATTCTCGCGGATTTTGAAATGTTTGTTTGTTTTAATTGCCTAGGTGGTCAGATTTTTTTTTAAACTTTTTAAGGTTGTAATTGAGATATTTAACCATGAGAGCACCCGTAGTGATTAGGAGTTAACTTGGAATTTTTGTTTTTGGCCGGTAAGGTTTATTAGTTTTAAGCAAATTGTTGGTGGTTTGTTAATTATGAATGACCTTTTTGACCATGACTTAGGAATTTTGAGTATATAAGTGCTTGAGGAAAGACAATTGATTTAGGTGAAAGTTGAAAAGGGATAGATGTTGGTTAAATTTGGTTAAAAATGTTAAAAATTTAATCTTAATTTATCTTGTTTAGTATTTGTTTCAAAGATGACAGTGCAACTTATTTGTATCATGAAATGATGAACAATGGTATTTAGGGCTTTAGGGTAAAATGCGAGAAAAATGGTTAAATCAGAGATTAGGATATAAATGACTTCATATCTTGTGCTTATGGCTTTTTGTCTCTCTTAAAGAAGTATTATGTTCATAAGTGCTAGGTATGCAAGTTTGAAGGAGAAACATCACAGATCTTTGCCTTCAATGGACCCTTTAAGGGGTGACTGTTGCTAATTATAGTTCGAATGGTTTTATTCTATGCCATGAGTTGAAGACTACCTTCATCATCATCTTCGATCACATCATTATTCATCCGCTTCATCATACATTGCGGGTTCTACAAATCACTGAAGAAGATATTCATAGAAGGCATTTATGTTCATGTAAAAAAAATGAATGTAAACAAAAAAAAAAAAAAAAAAAACTGAAAAAAAAAGAGAAATAGAAAATACTTATGAGATCCGTGCTTAAGTAATAGTTTCTAAGACTCGAGCCGATAGATCCTTTGGGGTGCTAGATCACCTAACCACCTAAGACCTTTTTCCAGTTTGGGATCGGTTGGTTGAAGGTTCGCTACACGGGTCAAGAACGTTACTATCTCAAGGCTAGGTGATCATCTTTAGGTAGTTTTAGTTTTATGTATTCGTCTCATACTTATGCAGCAGTGATCACCTTTGGCTCATGATGTGGGAAAAACCTAGTAGAGCTAGAGCTTGGAGAGAGTTACCTTTACGGGGTACGTTGAATAAGAGGGATGTGACCAGTATATGGATAGCTTGCATATTTAGAAATTATCAGCATAAATTGAAATCAAGAGAGTTAGAAATTAAAATGGACTTCTCCTTCATAAGCGTAGGTATGAATCTATTTATAACTGGATCTATGATTAAATTGTGAAGTATTGTTATTTGCAATAGTGCTTTAAATATTGTTGGGAGGCTATTTTGATGCGAATAAGGGTCATGATACAAATACTAAACCTTATAACGTAAGATTGTTATTTTTTTTTTACCATTTGTAACCGTTTTCACCAATTGTTATCCGAGTTATACCTACCTCATTAAACCAACACAAATGTAGAAGCAACCCAAGAATACGTGGTTATTTTGACATGATGTGTAGCATTATAAATGCTTATTGGTGAGTAGTTATTGAGGTAGGAAAGTTGAGACTTAAGGGTTGTTTGATGCAAAGAAAGAAAGGATGTTGGAAGCCTAGTGATATGATTTTTAAAGAAAGCTAAGTGAAAAGAAGTTAGGCTTTGAGATGAAAGGGTTGTAGTACAAATTAGAAGTTGTTGAAACTCTTGGGGTTTGAGTTCTTCACCCGTTTGTCTTTACATCTCAATTTATGACCTAAAGAATGTTTTGTGAAAAGTTATTTGCATTATTGACCACTTAGGATATTATTTTTGAATTGTGTTTTTGAATGTGCACTTAATTGAATGAAAATGGGGGGAAGAAGGGGGGTGCGTTTGATGGTTTGGTATGTTGTTTTATAAGTGATAGGAATATGAGAAATTGTGTTGTGAGGGAATAAGTTTGATCGTTAAAAGATGAAGAGTACGAGATCTTGTGGATGATTAACTTAAAGGCTTGAATCTTGCGAAATTTTATTGAAGACTATACTTATGGTTATTGGTTCGAGATTGACTTGCTTGAGGAAAAGCAAGGTTCAAGTTGGGGGATTTTGATAACGCCATTTTTATACATATATTTTGGGCGTTATCTTGTTCCATTTATTGGTATTTTGAAGACTTTGAATAAGATTTTGGGATGTTTGAGTTCAAATAGGAGAAAAGGTCAAGATATGGTTCACTGGCTCGTTATTGAGGATTTTATTGAAGATATAGCCCAAAACGAAGTTTGAGTTGAAGATAAACAGTACATTGGGTGAAAAGTCAGTTTCCATCGCGTCTGGAGAAGGTTTATCGCGTTTCAGTCATCGTGATATGTGATGAAGAGCATCAGAACGCGACAATGGAAAAGAGGTTGAACTGATCAAAATGACGCGTATCAAGCAACTATGTCGCGTCCTGGTTAGTCGCGAATCGCGATAGGCTTGTCGCAGATCGCGATGAATGGCGATTCCAGCTTTATTTTTCTGCTTCTATAAATACTCGTTTTTCACCCCAATTTAGGGTCATGCAGTTTTATTTGCAAATTTTCTTTCACAGCAGCTACTATTACGAATTTTATAGCTTTTCTACATTATTTTGCAAGGGTTTAACTTAGTACATCAAGTTTGGTTAGTTTAATCTTTATATTAACTTTTATTACTTTTATTAATTTGTTCTTTATTAAATTTTATGGTTATGTTAATTGTTCTTCTTATTTATTTGTTATTTGCTTTGCCATGAGTAACTAAATCTCTGGTATTCACTTAGATGCATGAACCTAGGTGATGGATTGCGATCTTTTGGTTAAATACAGTTAAATACACAACTTTATGTCTAACTAAGATCCATCGTTGTTAAAGCTTATTGATTGTTAGATCACGGAAGTTATTGGTTAACTAACGACAGTTAAATTAATTAATAGCTTTTACTAGATTATTGAACGTGAATAATTTAGGAATACGAGAGATTTTATGAGGGACACCGATAATAAAATTAATCGTATAATGTTTGAGCTTGAAATTAGTTGCAATAATTGTGAGGTTGTAAGGGACACCAAACCAACCTAAGTTACACTATAATCTTGAGTAATATCATTGTGAATTGGTTAAGTAACTCTAGGTTAACGACAGTTATACTTAGGTGGCTAGTCTTAAACTGTAGGAATCGACAGATAAATACAGTGTCACAATATCATAATTGTTTAATTAACGGTTTTAAAGAGCAATCCTAGCCTAGGAAATTAAATCTAAGTGGATACCTTTATCTCTTATTGAATTAAGTTTAATTAACTTTCGCGTTTAATTAGTTTTACAACAAAACCCCCCCTTTAAATCTTAGAATAATTAATAGTTCAAGTTTTTTAATTGACTGCTCTCTGTGGAACGAATTGGTCAAATACTTGTTTAATTACTACACGAACTGGTTATAGTTGCCTGTATTGTGTGATAAGTGATAGGTATTTAGCTAATAATTAAGAGTACGAAATTACACATCAGGATCGTAGCTTAGTATCTAAGGACGTAACTTGGTTTAAACCGTTTTCACTCTAGATTCCTCATTTTAAGCTCGTTTCCTTCGATTCTTCTCGCATCGCCTTTCTAATCACTTGATTTAAAAAATAAAGCGAATAAGCGCTAAAATCTTCGATAAAGTTTATTAATTTTATTTCAACATACTTCATTCACCAATATTACTTATTCTTCAAACTTCCTCTATAATTGTTTATCAGAAAATTTTCTACTACAATCCTTCATCTCATCTTTCATTCCGTATTATATTGATAAGAGTAAATTTATATCTCTAATGACTGCCAAAATCACTATTGACGTAACTCGTTATCATCGATCCCAAAAGCACGGTCATGACTTCTATCAATAGCGCAAGATATATCTAGGTACTTAGAATAAAATATGCGAATAATCTGTTAAAAATAATGTTGGTGAGTTATAGGTTTAGTATAACAATTTGTATAAAATTTGACCATAAGATTTAATGCTGAGAAGCTTATAATATTAGACCACAAGATTTTATGTTGAGAAACGTCTTAAAATAATTATTCCATTATCCGTGAGCACTTAACAATCCAACTTAACTCACTTTATATATCCTTTTCTGGAACATACACTCAACAAGTGTATCTTCTACGAAGTACTAGACAATCCCTTGAAGACTAGCGCGACTAGCAAGGAATGGGGCGGTCAGGCCCAATAAATATATTAATAGGATTCGCGTCTACCGGTGCAGAGACCAGTAGTTAAAAGTTATCAAGCTAAGGTATATTTTCGTTCAACCCACAATGAACAATTTATAATTTTTGATCACTTGTGTCTAACATGTAAATATAAAGAGCATGTATTCTCATCGTAAAAAGATTTAAAAAGTAGAAAAGGTGGGACTATAACTCACCTTGAGTGCACGTGAACAAAGTAATGCGTACACGAATAATAAAGATCAAGAATGATCAAGACTCTAACCAAATATAACAAAGTAGGTCAGAAGATATCTAACATAGGTCGGGTCATAGTATGATAATCCTAGTGCTTGATGTGGATTTGGAATTCGGTATCAATATGCTTGATTAAATTAAAGTATTACGCGTACTTTCTATTTTTAGTAAGTTTCTATTTTTGGAAAGTTTCTATTATTAGAAAGTTCACATATTTAGAAAGTTTTTTATTTAGAAAGTCAACTTAAGTCAACTAAAAGTCAAACGGAAGTCAAATGTGAAAGTCAACCGAAAAGTCAACCAAAAGTCAACTTCAGTCAACCTAAGTTAATGGTGTATCCTAGGGGATACACGCATAAAAACATCTTTTTTACTTAAAAGAAAAGATCGAAACGCATAAAAGATAGTAATTTTGGCAGTTTTTAGCATTATTCGTCCAGCGCTCAGCTAGGCCGCCCAGCGTCATGCGTAAGCCCTGAAGGCAGCTTCTATGCTTAAGCCCTTGATTAGACGCGTGAGCGGCACACAGCCACGTCAGCCCACGCCAAAGGCAGTCCCGGATATATCGCATAACTGAATTAATCAGCGTTTGACACGTGTTCCCAAAAATTTCAGATATTCTACGCCTATAAATAGATCTTCTGGGTCGCCACATTTCACATCAGAACTTTAGTCAGAGAGAAGTACACTTTCTCTCACACATAGTACTTTCTCACTCTAAAACTTTAACCGCTTAGCAACAGAACGCTACACGGACAAACTTCAGCTTGGTTCAAAGACTGATTAAGGCCCCCTACGGATATCTCATCCATGTTCTGGGTCTGCAGGGATCCAATCCAGAGGGCAAACATCAGTCGACAACATATCGCTCAACGTTAGGCTTTTATTATATTGTACTGGTACTTTCATCCGATGTATGGAAAATAGTACCAACATAAGTCAACTTTAGTAGTTAATGTATGAATAATTCTAATATCATATTTTATAATATTATTTGATATAATATTTGTATTAAACTTGATATTACATAAGTTTAATTAAATTAAATTGATTTAATAAGTTTGTTGGTTGAAAGTTGGTTAATGAACTAAACGACAAAGTTAAGAATGATGATTAACCAAAGAATATATTTTGATGATGACACATACATATGCATAAGTGATGACCGACATCTTAATATAAAACACGCAAGGTCACTAATCCATACTTTTTCTTGCAAATGACCAAGTTGAACATAGCTTAAAAATAGATTTAAAAGTTCAGTAACATACATAGTCAAAGGCACGGTCGACCGCATAGCCAGCCACAGAACCCCAAACTGAATTGCAACGCAGTTTTGTGAAAACAAGTTGCACGGTCGCCACCACGGTCAACTGGAGTGCGACCACAGTTTTCCCTGTTACCAATTTTGACCAAATAAAGTTTGACTAGTTCCCGATATCTATATTTCATGAAAACTTTTTCAACATGCTTATAATATATGCCTTCTCCATACTCAATTGAGTTTTGGTCATAAAAACACTAATCGTGGTTAATTACGCCTAATGACATCTTAATGACAAATTAACCAAGATTAGGCATAACACATAAGTGTTAATCAACAACTTGTGATCTTAATTCTTATCTAGACATCCTTAGTATGATCATCAAGTATAACACACTTAAGCCAATGTCACTAGAACAATAATTACTATTAAAGATGATTTAGTGATTAATTAAGGGAAATGCTTCCAAGTGTAACTAGTAAAGACTTGTAATCCTAAAATACACTTAGATACATTTAGAATGGTCACCAAGTCCCAACTAGAGATTGTTCTTCCCTTGTGCATGTGTTGGACATTAATGTATGGTTACACATTAATCATGCAATATGTTATATTGCAAGTAAGCTTGCTAAAAGCTTAAATTACAAGTTGTGCAAATATCTATATGATTGATCTTAGAGTAACTATCTCTTGCTATGTGTGAGTATTACTTGCTACTTGCTAATATGTTTAATACTCATAAATTTGTCAACTTGATTAACATACTTGCTTTGTGCTTACTAGTTAGGATTCAAGTAACTAGTCTACTCCAACTAATTAAGTGTAGATTGGTTCATAATGAAATTATGATGAATTGTTTACTTGGTCTTGTCTAAGTAACAAATTGTGATTGCTTGTTCAAGTATGACTTAACTTTGATGTCTCTACATACTTAATGATTATCTTAGAAAGACATCATTCAATTAATCTACCTAAGCTTAAAATAAATATGACTTGTGATTAATTGAAACTAGGAAGTTAATGACATATTGACTAGTCTTTAGAATTGAACCAAATGCATTAAAGTGACTAACTAAGCCTTGACCAATCTGAGATTTCCCAAAATATCAATCGAGACACTTCTCCAAGAATGTTGAGTTTACCACTAATGAAGTGTTATGTCACTTTCACACAATAAGACCAAATCTCACACACTTAATGCATATAGTACTTGTATAGGATGTTTGGTTTCTTTTGTAGGTGCTAGAAGGAGTAAAGGTGCCAAAATGTGGTGTTCAAATTTGAATCAAACGGCTATACAACGGATACGAATTTTGGACTGGAGCACGCACGGTCGAACCACGGTCGACCGTGCTGGCAACCGTGTGTTAATGGCTATTTTTTGAATCCTACTATAAAAGGCAAGCATTGAAGTGCATTTGAAGTTGACCCTCTTTCATATTTCAAAAGCTTATTTCCAGAGATCACAAGGGCTCTAATTACTACTCAAATGTGATCAAGCAAGAAAAGATTCTATGATCTTATAGATATTGAATTTGGTTGTTGTAAACTTACTAATCAAAATCATTAATTTTGTGAGTTTACTTAGTGTAATGTATGTCCTAGTATTGTCTTAGGATCATCATTACGAAGTGTATAAGTCTTGTAACTTCAATTAGTAGAAGCATAGGCTAGCTTAGTGATCTACTTCCTTAAAGGGACTTAGGAAGTTGATTAATCTTATTTGGAGATTAATACTTGTCCAAGGTGATGACAAGTTGATCTAGATTGGAGTTGATCTTTCAAAGGGATAGAAATATTAGGTTTGTTGTCTACCAAAGAAGTTGAACACTTGTAAATCGGATCTCCACCGGGTTTGAAGAAAAGTGCTTATTGAAGCAACAAATCCCGATTAGTGTAATCGGGGAGTGGATTAAGGTTGATTAGTTAAAATCCACCCGAACCACTATAAATCCTTATGTCTATATTCTTTACATTACTTCATTCATCATTTTGAACATATATAGTACACACATCAAGTTTGAGTTGAATTGGTTGATCATAGTTAATCGAATTTGGTGATCAATCGAAAAAGTGTTAAAAACGTATTAAGTAACTATTCACCCCCTTCTAGTTACTTACAATTTTTATCAGCGCGGTTGCTCAAATTGTTGCTCTATAAACGTTTTTAAAAGTGTCAAAATTTGTTTCGTGCAAAAACTTGAGTCAACGATTCTCGGATCAACTCAAACTATGGGATACTTGGAAGAATTGGTGAAAGAAGCACCAATCTTTGATAAGATAGATATTGATGTGTGGAAATTGAGATTTGAGACTTATATCAAATCCAAAGATTAATACTTGTTGAGAATAATCAAAGTAGGAGACTTTGTTCCACAAGCAAATTCAAGACTAGTGAAGTCAACATTCCAAAACAATGATGTTTTGAAATAATTTGATGCAATTTCACTAATTCATGGAGTTCTTCCTAGTGAAGAAAGAATAAAGATAATTTCATGTGAAAATGCAAAGGATTATTGGGATTCACTATGCTCTCAAGAAGAAGAAAAATCTAGGAGTTTAAAGGGTAAAGGAGTAAGGAAGAATTTGGGGAAGCTTGAAGATTTTCAAGAAAAGGGTTTGGATGGAAATGAAGATGTTTGCCTCATGGATTCTTGGAATGATTTGGATCAAGATGGTCAAAGTGAAGAAGAAGTTGAATCTCTATTCAAAGAAGATGATGTCTCAAGCATGGATTGCGATGAGGTACATGTATTCTATCCTTCTAATTATGAAGAATTGTTAGATGATTACAAAACTATTAAATTTGTGTATGATAGTAGTCGTGACAAAGTAAAACTTTTAGAGAAAGAATTATGTAACATCCCGTGTTTTTCCGTTAAATTATTTTTAATGCCGTCTTTTTTTTTATTTTATATCCTCGGTATCTCGATTCGTATCCTCCATTAGCTACATTCTTACAATATTTTCGTTATTGGATTATAACGTCTCCCGTACTCTCGTGTAACTTAAAATAATTCGTTTGGTTAATTCCCGCACCCGATTACAAACTAGAGGGACTAGACTTGTCAAAAGACCAAACCTTTGACTAGGTCAAAGTGGTCAAACCACCTCCTCCATTCATTATCCTCTCCATTTTCTCTTTTTCTTTAATACTTCCCTATTTTTCTTAAATTCTCCATTACAAAGATTCATCATCCATTCATGATCTAGCAAACTTCAATCAAAACAAAATACATATTTGGAATCCTCTCTTCATCCTCTTCAATTTGATACCAACTTCATCTCATTTGGGTAACTTTCTAAAATCACTAATTTTATGTGTTCTTGAGATTTTTGAGTTATAAAGTTGTTAATTAGTGTCTATGGCTCATTGTGATGTCGTGTATGTAATTTGTATGCTCGATTTGTTGTTTTTGGTGTAACTAGCTTGAATATGAAAAATGCTTGCTTAATCTTGTGTTTTGGATGCTCATATGTTGTTAGATTGTTAAAGTCCATGTTTTAATTGTGTTACTAGTATCATTAGCTTCGTTTTGGTGTATAGGTTGATTAAGAAAACTTCAAGAACATGATTAGTGATTTTGTGAACTTGGATTAGGATTTAATAAGCTTTATATGAACTTTTGGTGCATCAAATGCTATGAATTGTTGTTGATAAGTGTTTGGTTGCAATGTGTGCTTGATTACCTTCAAAACGGCATATCATACATGTAAATTGGTTTCCCGAATCATGAAATGCGTTTTTAGAACTTGAAACTTTGATTATGAACGTTTAATGCGGTTTTGGGTTGTTGTAAGTGTTGAATTGCTTGATGAAATGTGTCTAGGTGTTTTCCTCGTCAAATTACCTTTCCGATGATATAAGATACATGTTCTAATTGTTTGCGGATCATAAGATGTGGTTATTTGGTTTTAGCTCGTGCATACTTGTGAAAAACAGAAAAGTGTCTGCCCAGATGGTGGCGCGGCGCACCCCATCCCCGCGCGGCGCGCGGATTAGCCTGGCCAGATTCTGCTTCATTTGGCACATTTCACGCGAAATGTTTGACTAGCTATCGACCTCCGATTCACATGAAACTTGTTCTAATATACTTATATATGAATAATTAGCATAGAAAAATAGTCCGGGACCCGACCCGAACATGTTGTCTTTTTCGTTGACTTTGACCCGACCAAAGTTTGACTTTTTGTCAAACTTAACCAAATGATTATGCAATCTTTCTAACATGATTCTTTACTTGTATCTTGCATGAAACTTGACAATTTGATTCACATGCTTTATAATCGAGTCGTAACGAGCCATAGGACTAATTGAACATCTTTGACCATTTGTGTTTACCGTTATTGATATAACATATATGTTTAGGTCAAGACTAGCTTTGTCTTTGCACGCGTTTACTTGTTGAAGTACTTTATTAATTCTTGCACTCAAGGTGAGATCATAGTCCCACTTTTTTTTCAATCACTTTTATTCTTTACATCGTGGGCTGAGAAACACATACATTTCATACTTATATACTTTTCATGCTTTTACATTGTGAACAAATACGAATACAAAGATGCATACGAGTTTGAACAAAAGTCCTCAATCCAATTATCGTTAGTTCCACTTGCAGGGTGTAAGTGTAAGCGTGTAATTATGTTGTGTGGCCATACGGGTTTAACAAACCCTCATTCAGACGGTTCGCTACCGTTAGTGAATGAAATATAATTTCAATAATGTATAGTGTAAGTTCTAACACTAAATTCAAAAATTCAGAGGGAAGATTCAGTTAAGCCTTGATAATTGGGTGCTCGTGATACAAATACTATTTTGGAATGTGAACGATTTTGGTTAAGCAATTCATAAAGAACCTTGTGGTTCAATACATTTTACTTACTAAACCTATGATTTCACCAACGTTTTCGTTGACAGATTCTTCTATGTTTTTCTCAGGTTTTGAATGCTTAAGTGATACATGCTTCCGCACTCTTTTGATACTTGCTTGGATGTCGAGTATACATGCATATTTGGAGCATCCTTTTGGCTACTTTTAAATTGTGTCGCATAGGTTTCAATTGTACGTTTAACATTGTAATGTAACTAGCCGTCGAACTTCTTTTGTAAACTTGAAACACCCTTTTACATTGAAATGAATGCGACATATTTTGGTCAAACGTTGTCTTAAAGACTTATGACCATGTAATGGGACCTACGTAGTCGACGCCGTCACTTGACGATTTGTCGGGGTCGCTACAAGTGGTATCAGAGCCTTGGTTGTAGGGATTTAGAGTTCATTTGTGTCCACCCCGAGTCATAGGGTACATAGGTGAATCTAGACTACAACCGGCATATAGACTGAAGTAGGAATTACTTGACTATTTGTGCATTATACTCGAACTTTTCTATCATATCTAAGTCGTATTCGATCTTAATCTTACGTTGATAAATTTTGTTGACGCGCCACCTTGACTTTATAAAGTAATGTTAAATGCACATGTGAATCAGGGTAATATAATTTCTGGGATTATATTACAGTGATTCACATGGACGTTCCGACATTATGACATAAAGAATTTAAGGCGAGTCAAGGAAATTTTTTTTTCTCTCTTTATCCTCATTCCATATCACGGTTAGTATTATTGAGAATACTAACCAACGATATTCTTGTGTTTTGAAGGAATAATGGCTCGTCGACGCGCTCCTCCCGAAACTCCCGAACAAGCCCTCCAACGTATGATAGCCACTGCCGTGGATGCGGCCATGGCCGGTCACTCCTCCAACAACAACAATAACAACAATCATCACAACAACAACAATGGAGCCGGAAATTCCAACGAAGGATGCTCCTATAAGAATTTCATGGGGTGCAAACCTCACACTTTTGATGGAACCGGGGGACCGGTTGTGCTCACCCGATGGTTTGAGCAAACGGAAGCCGTCTTTAGCATAAGCGGTTGTCGAGACCAAGACAAGGTTAGATATTCCACTCACACCTTCGCCGGTATCGCTCTCACATGGTGGAATTCGTATGTACAATCGGTGGGTATCCACGAAGCCCACGCTCTCTCTTGGGCCGACTTAAGAGGAAAGATGATCACCGAATATTTTCCTCGCGAAGAAACCCGAAGGCTCGAACAAGAGCTAAGAGCTCTGAAAGCGGTCGGGAACGACCTTAAGGCCTATAATCAACGATTCTCCGAACTTGCTTTGATGTGCCCAAATCTTGTGAACCCCGAATCTTTAAGGGTTGAACTTTACATGGATGGTCTCCCCAAGAGCATCAAACAAGGAGTAATGTCATCCAAACCCGCTAACCACCAAGAGGCTTTGAATATGGCCCGTCAATTGATTGAAACAGTGGACGAGATTGAAGTGCCGGCACCTAAAGCCGAGGATAAGTCGGGTGACAACAAAAGAAAATGAGAAGCCCCCCAATCAAGCAATTACAACAACCTCGCCAAGAAGCCCTTCATCCCCAACGGCAAGAAAGGTTATACCAGACACCTACCGTATTGTAACGAGTGCTACAAACATCATTTAGGCGAATGTGGCAAACCATTTTGCTTGAAGTGTCAAAGAAGTGGCCATGTAGCCCACGATTGTAGGAATACCGCTCCCGTCGCTCAAAAGGAGCCCAATGCACCCAAGACGGGTGTTTGTTTTGAATGTGGCCAACCGGGTCATTTTAGGAGTGCGTGCCCAAATAAGAAAATCAACCCCAACACCCGCCGTTGAACTTCCAACATCGACACCTAGGATGCCCGAGACGACGATGGACTAGTCACGGGTACGTTTCTTCACAACCAACCGTATATTTCATACTTATTCAATTCGGTTACAGCTAGATGTTTTATAACCAAGACTTTGACTCGTACCCTTTGCACTCCACCTTTTCCCCTAGACCCTACTTAGGCAATTTAAGTGACCGATGGAAATATTGTGTGCCTATAAATTTTATCGGAGGGGATACGTTAAGAATTTCGACTTGACACCTATAGAACTAAGGAGCTCAAAACCTATTCGTTAAGGAGAAACTATTTTCCCTACAATTGTGTTTAGATGATTGCTAACTAAGTAATTTTCGGTTGGAAACCGATACCCTCTTCCTTGTATCCATGACCTCATGATTTTTGCATGAATCCCGGGTGCGTCCTAAAACGACATCCGTTCCGGTGACGATGTCTCCTAAGCCATTTTCGAACTCGCAACGTTAGTTGTAAATCTATCTTAGTACCATTCTAGGACTCCGTCCGTATTCATGAACCTCCTAAACCGCATATGCAAACTTATCTAGACAAATCCGTTATCGTATTTATTGATGATATCTTAACCTATTCAAGTGAAGAAGGAAAACGAACAACTTTACCGTCTTACGCTCGAACTGTTGAGAAAAGAGCAACTCTATACCAAATTCTCCGAGTGGGAATTTTTGTTGAACAAAGTCCAATTTTCTAGACCATGATGCTAATGGTCGAGGCATTACAACCAATCTCGAAATCAAGCCACACGTAATCAGGGAACTCTCCCAACTCAGACTTATACTCGTAAAATCTTAGATATCACCGGTTGTTACCAAAGATTCAATTTCGACTTTTCCTCGTGATGCTTTTTCTTTACCCTCGATAACTCATTAAGGTAGAAATCTAAACCTCTACATGCCCGAATCTTGAACGTGATTATTCACACCAACCTTGCTAGCTTAATTCGTATAGCACCAGATGGAACTCAAATATGGAAATAATTCTACTTGAACGCCTGAAAGGCATACTTTCTCGACTCGAAATAAAGGAAAACTGAAAATCGTTATTTAGCACGAAAAATTTGAATACTTAATATTGGATCCGATCAATTTTCTCATCATCACGTACCACATTACATACCTCTGTTATTTCACCGTTACCGTCTGATATTACTGGAACTTAAGACAACCCATGATCCAAGGATACTTCACTCTTCTTTGACTTAACGTCCTTGTGTTTCGGATAATCGGTCAACTACTATTCAACCCCGAACTATAAAACTACGTGTACTATCTTATTTCTTTTTCAAACCTCAACTTTTGACAACTAGATGCACGATATGGCAACCTCGAGATGTAAACTCACTCTACTCTAAGTTCTCATTTCACTTCTATCTTCATCGCTCGCACCCCCGTATGAGGAAACTCCTTGTAACATTTCTCAATGGATAGAGAAACTCTTCATATTACATTAGTATTCGCCACGAGGGTGAATAGTCCTAACGAACATTTTCGAACCCTAACTAACTTGTTCAAACATATCTTACGGAATTCTTTTCCAATACGGTGTACCATTGCCAATTACCTCGGATCAAAATACTCGTATCGCTTCTAGTTTCGCAAGAGACCTTGGGAACCCGCTTAGACATATGTACCGCGTATCTTCCACAAACCGACGAACTGAACAAACGAACGAATTACATCATGGAAGGACATGTTTCAAACTTGTATGGTCGCTTTTAGTTGATTTCTCCCACTACGGTTACCATTCGTGTACTAACGCCGCACTTCCGAAACCCTATAGGACCGCAAATGTCATACCCCTATTCGTTGGACCAACGCATGTGGCAACCAAACACCGAAATCTGAACTTCATCAAGAAACAACAATTGAGATCATTCAAGTCCGAGAAGGGCTCGAGACGACCCGTAGTTGCCATAAGAGTTATACCAAACTTAGATGAAAACCTCACAAAGTCCCAGTGTGTGACCGCGTAATATTGAGAAACTACACCTTGGAAAGGTGTAATCCATTTGGGAAATCGAGGAAGGTTATATCCGCAATATTGATCCTTTTGAAACCTTGGGGCGCATTGGAACCGCTCCCTACCGTTTAGAGCTGCCGACTCAATTAAGTTTCCGTTTACCATACATTTCGTGTAACAACTTAGAAACGTGTCCTGCGGAACAGGAATGTGCAATCCTTCTAGATGCACCAAACATTGATGACAAACTCTCCTTCATGGGAAAACTGGTTGAAATCATGGATCGTGAACCCAAACCTCAACACTACGTAACACCCCGACTATCCGGATTCGTGGGATATCCAAGAAAGTGCCTTCACTCCTTCGTAGAGTTACAACACTAGGTCTCGAGTAAGAGACGTCGATTATTACTTCCAACTAAATTTCGGGACGAAATTTCTTTTGAGGTGTGGATAATGTAACATCCCGCGTTTTTCCGTTAAATTATTTTTAACGCCGTCTTTTTTTTTTATTTTATATCCTCGGTATCTCGATTCGTATCCTCCATTAGCTACATTCTTACAATATTTTCGTTATTAGATTATAACGTCTCCCGTACTCTCGTGTAACTTAAAATAATTCGTTTGGTTAATTCCCGCACCCGATTACAAACTAGAGGGACTAAACTTGTCAAAAGACCAAACCTTTGACTAGGTCAAAGTGGTCAAACCACCTCCTCCATTCATTATCCTCTCCATTTTCTCTTTTTCTTTAATACTTCCCTATTTTTCTTAAATTCTCCATTACAAAGATTCATCATCCATTCATGATCTAGCAAACTTCAATCAAAACAAAATACATATTTGGAATCCTCTCTTCATCCTCTTCAATTTGATACCAACTTCATCTCATTTGGGTAACTTTCTAAAATCACTAATTTTATGTGTTCTTGAGATTTTTGAGTTATAAAGTTATTAATTAGTGTCTATGGCTCATTGTGATGTCGTGTATGTAATTTGTATGCTCGATTTGTTGTTTTTGGTGTAACTAGCTTGAATATGAAAAATGCTTGCTTAATCTTGTGTTTTGGATGCTCATATGTTGTTAGATTGTTAAAGTCCATGTTTTAATTATGTTACTAGTATCATTAGCTTCGTTTTGGTGTATAGGTTGATTAAGAAAACTTCAAGAACATGATTAGTGATTTTGTGAACTTGGATTAGGATTTGATAAGCTTTATATGAACTTTTGGTGCATCAAATGCTATGAATTGTTGTTGATAAGTGTTTGGTTGCAATGTGTGCTTGATTACCTTTAAAACAGCATATCATACATGTAAATTGGTTGCCCGAATCATGAAATGCGTTTTTAGAACTTGAAACTTTGATTATGAACGTTTAATGCGGTTTTGGGTTGTTGTAAGTGTTGAATTGCTTGATGAAATGTGTCTAGGTGTTTTCCTCGTCAAATTACCTTTCCGATGATATAAGATACATGTTCTAATTGTTTGCGGATCATAAGATGTGGTTATTTGGTTTTAGCTCGTGCATACTTGTGAAAAACAGAAAAGTGTCTGCCCAGATGGTGGCGCGGCGCGCCCCATCCCCGCGCGGCGTGCGGATTAGCCTGGCCAGATTCTGCTTCATTTGGCACATTTCACGCGAAATGTTTGACTAGCTATCGACCTCCGATTCACATGAAACTTGTTCTAATATACTTATATATGAATAATTAGCATAGAAAAATAGTCCGGGACCCGACCCGAACATGTTGTCTTTTTCGTTGACTTTGACCCGACCAAAGTTTGACTTTTTGTCAAACTTAACCAAATGATTATGCAATCTTTCTAACATGATTCTTTACTTGTATCTTGCATGAAACTTGACAATTTGATTCACATGCTTTATAATCGAGTCGTAACGAGCCATAGGACTAATTGAACATCTTTGACCGTTTGTGTTTACCGTTATTGATATAACATATATGTTTAGGTCAAGACTAGCTTTGTCTTTGCACGCGTTTACTTGTTGAAGTACTTTATTAATTCTTGCACTCAAGGTGAGATCATAGTCCCACTTTTTTTTCAATCACTTTTATTCTTTACATCGTGGGCTGAGAAACACATACATTTCATACTTATATACTTTTCATGCTTTTACATTGTGAACAAATACGAATACAAAGATGCATACGAGTTTGAACAAAAGTCCTCAATCCAATTATCATTAGTTCCACTTGCAGGGTGTAAGTGTAAGCGTGTAATTATGTTGTGTGGCCATACGGGTTTAACAAACCCTCATTCAGACGGTTCGCTACCGTTAGTGAATGAAATATAATTTCAACAATGTATAGTGTAAGTTCTAACACTAAATTCAAAAATTCAGAGGGAAGATTCAGTTAAGCCTTGATAATTGGGTGCTCGTGATACAAATACTATTTTGGAATGTGAACGATTTTGGTTAAGCAATTCATAAAGAACCTTGTGGTTCAATACATTTTACTTACTAAACCTATGATTTCACCAACGTTTTCGTTGACAGATTCTTCTATGTTTTTCTCAGGTTTTGAATGCTTAAGTGATACATGCTTCCGCACTCTTTTGATACTTGCTTGGATGTCGAGTATACATGCATATTTGGAGCATCTTTTTGGCTACTTTTAAATTGTGTCGCATAGGTTTCAATTGTACGTTTAACATTGTAATGTAACTAGCCGTCGAACTTCTTTTGTAAACTTGAAACACCCTTTTACATTGAAATGAATGCGACATATTTTGGTCAAACGTTGTCTTAAAGACTTATGACCATGTAATGGGACCTACGTAGTCGACGCCGTCACTTGACGATTTGTCGGGGTCGCTACAAATTACACAATGTTAGACAACTTAACAAAGTCCTAATTGATGAAAACAACGCTTTGAAAAGAAAACTTGAAAGAATGATTATTTATGATTCATCAAAAGACAAACGTGAAATGAATGTGTGTCATGACTCTAGCATACATAAATCATGTAATCAAAGTCCATTGTCTATTATTAGGAAAATTGAGAACATGGGAAAAATGGATCAAGCTAGCAATTCTATGGAAGGGATAAGTCAAGGATTGAGTAAACTTAAAATCAATCAAAACCAATGATCAAAATGCTAATGAGAATAACCTTCTCAAAAAGACTTTGTATTAATGAAAGGTTTTTCTTACAAATGCAAAATTGTTTTTGAAAAATGATTTTTAAAAGATTAGTGAAGGAAGCTTACTTGTATTAGGATTGTGTGTTTGTGTGAAACTATGTATTGCATGCTAAATACAATATGGATGCGCTTTGTGTATACTATGTGTATGATTGAATATAAATATATATACATATATATAAATATAGTATACTACGTGTCATTGATGATTAAACATCGGGAGGATGCAATCATTCAATGTTAGGGAAAGAAAACTTGTCCTCAAGTATTCTATAGAACCTACGAATCGTCAAAACGCTCTCAAAAGAAGTAGAAGTGAAGAAATTGGTGATCAGAAGAATCTACGGCTGGATCACGGCTGACCGTCTACTCGACCGCAGATTCCTGCTCTATACGTTTGAAAATCCTTTCACGACAGACACCACGGTCGATCTGCTTCGACCGTGCGATTGTCTGATCTGCTTTAATTTAAATAAAACTCTCACTTTTATTTCTTTCAAACCCACTTCAAAAATACACACACCTTGCACACGGTTGAGGAGATCGACCACACAAAGAAGAACACGCATTCCTTCCATCTCAATTCCTACTCTCAGTATGATTAATCCTTGCTTTCCTAGCATTCTATTGTGTTTGTATAATGAATTAGGGTTATGAAGAAACCCTAACTAGAATGAATCAAAACTCAAATTGATGCAAACAATCAAAATTGTTTTTGAAGAACAATTTAGAAACGATTGTAGTAATGATTGTAGTATATCCATGCATTGATTTAACTTTGGACAATTCTAGAGTTCATTATACATCTAGGTTAGATTATCATAGAAACATTGTTCATATGATATAAACAACATTATTGCAAATTGAGTGTAATAATGTTAGATGTCAAAACATGTGTTGATGATGATCTCAAAAGTCTAGAACACATATAACTTTGTGAAAATCATAATCTAGTTGCAAACTCATTTACACTAATGAAGAGTGAAAATGTGAAGAACATTAACATCAAAACATCTAAGTATTGATGATAATTAAAGTTTGCAAAACTTGTTGCCTACAATTGAACCATACACTTTAGATTAATTTGAAGTGTCAATGTGCAGAAAATGGCCAATCAAGGAGAAAGCTCATCCAACTTTCGTCCACACCAATCGACACTCAATAAAGAAAAAGTGAAAAATCGAAAAATAGCAGAAGGAAGAAGAATTGAAGCGGAAGATTTTCCTGAAATGGTGGTAGCCTTCTCAGATTTAAACTGGGATGTATTTCTTGATTTACGCTGACCAATCTATCCATCACTCGTTCGAGACTTTTACTCTAGCTTCATCTATACCGATGGATAGATTACCTTTAGGTTGAAAGGAACAAGAAAAATGTTAACCCTTCAAGAATTCGGGAAACTCTTAGAAGTTCCAGCAAGTGAAAAAGGTTCTTCTATACAGGACATAGTCTAACTTATCTCCCAGAATTCATCAATAGAGACTCTGCTATTCGAACGCTGTGTGAGGACAACGCTCGAAGAGAAGAAATTCTCAATCAAGGAGTACTGGGCAAACACTTGCGAAAGAAGTTCCGCATATGGAACACAGTGATCGATTATAATGTTTATTGTAGAATGGAAAATCGTTCGCATATTCATGCTGTTCAGATGGCCCTTCTTTGGTGTCTGGAAATGCAAGTACCAGTGAACATGGCTTATTTTATGGCAATACGAATGAGCAATATACCAATTGACTCAACAAGAGCTCTTCCTTATGAAATGCATTTTACAAGGTTATTTGAAAAACTAAGAATAACAGATGACATTCACACAAATCCAACCAATCAAATATTCAATCGCCATTCATTAACATTGATGGACTGCGGAGATGAAGATGACTTTGATGAGATTGAAAAGGTCTATGAAGCTATGACCAACTCACAAATCAACCTGGAAGAAATATCCGACAGTGACGAAGAAATGTTTCCAGATGAAGCTAATGATCCTTTTTATGGTTTGGATAGGATTCAAAAGCAGAACGAATCTACCTGAATCAAGCTAAGATAAAGAAGTATCAATCTAAGATTCAACTGCTATTGAAGAAAGCGAAAAGGTCCTTCTCATGCCAAAGAAGCAACGATGTAAGAAGTGGAGGTGAAGGAAGTAGTAGAAGAAGATAAATTTGCAATGTTAGTTGAAGTGCTTGTTTGATGAAATACATTATGTGATTGTGTATTTTTAATGACTATTTGAATATCTTTTGAATAATATTTGCATGAATAAGTCAACTTAGGCTAGCAACAACTTGATAACTTTTCTCAGAACTCATGCGGTCAAGCACACGGTCGACTGTAGTATCGACCGTACAACTGTCTGACAGTTTCACCTTTTCCTCTCTCAAAGAATTAATGCACATTGAATCATTCAAACCTCAATGGATCTAATTTCAAAATTTCATACATACTTTAACACAATTTATCATACTTAAATATGACTCAATTCCTCAAAAGGTTCAATTACTCTAAAAGGGAATAAAAGATTAAATGAAGATTCATATTCTTCCCTTTAAATTGAGTAGATCATGATGGAAGACTCACTACTCCATTTCACTCAAAATGAGTCAAACAAACAAGTCCCCTAATAATCCTTTCGTGATTTACTTGTCCTCTTCTGTCTCTGACTCCTTCGATAATCACTTTCCTAACTCCCAAGAAGAGAGAGATGTGATCAATTATAACCGACAAATGGTTAGCACTAACCAATTGTCGAAGGTTGTGTAGTCACTATTGAGCACTTTCCTGAGAATTTTCTCGAAAATTTTGCTCACATAAAATGGGATGCATTCCTGACCTTAAAAGGTCCTATTCACTCCACTCTAGTTCGAGAATTTTACGCAAACTATGAATTCATTCCACCAAACAACATCAAATTCTGGTTGTTTGACAAAGGATTTTCCACGTCTCTCAAGGACTTTGGAAAATTCATGCATGTGCCCAATGAAGGTGTGGATTTCTTCACCTACAGTCCAAACCTCTATTGTCTTCCCGAATTTGTCACAAAAGGTGACATTATCAACACCTTCTGTCAAAGGCTCATTAATCACATTGAAATCGAAAAGGATGGCCTTAATGCAAATCATCTTGCACCCAAGTTTGACCTTTGACTTAAGGTCATAAATCAAAATATCTACTGCAAGGTAGAAAATCTCTCCATAAGAGTCCATGCTAGTGAAGCCTCCTTACTTTGGTGTCTCCAACACCGGATTCAAGTCAACATAGCACTGTTCATGGCAAAGAGGATGAGTGGGTTAGTGTATAATGAATCACTCTCTCTTCCTTGTGGAGCACATCTAACGAAACTGTTCACGCAACTATGTGTTCAAGATCTTCATCCTGTTAGTCTAACCACCTTCCCAATCAATTATGATTCAGTTCGACCCTTCAATGAAGAAACAGAAGGAGAAAACACACCCGCCCGAAGTGTCACAGGGTCCAATGATAGTGTTGAAGATGACCAGTTCATTGCACTATTATCCTCCACTCAAATGTCCATTCTCCATCGTCATAATCGCCGAACTCACAAAATCTTACGACGATTTCTGAACAATCTTGTTTGTGGAAAATGTTCATCTCGTCCAAGCTCTTCTCGTCCCATGTAGAACGAATCTAGGAATGACTTGTTGTACCTTCCATGCATATTTTCATATATGCATAACTATGTTTCTTGCCTGCTTTGAATAAAATGTGTGCTTGTTATGTTTTAATAAATATTTTCCAACGTGCACAATTTAAGGGGGAGCTTTGCTCTAAGGGCGAGCATAGTTCTAGGGGGAGCTAACCTTTTTGCTTCGACAAAAGGGGGAGAAAGATGGATACAAGTGATTGTTAACACTTGCGTATTTATAGCAAAATGTCCCTCATCACTTGTATGTTTGTCATCATCAAAAAGGGGGAGAATGTTGGTTAATGAACTAAACGAAAAAGTTAAGAATGATGATTAACCAAAGAATATGTTTTGATGATGACACATACATATGCATAAGTGATGACCGACATCTTAAAATAAAACACGAAAGGTCACTAATCCATAGTTTATCTTGCAAATGACCAAGTCGAACATAGCTTAAAAAATAGATTTAAAAGTTCAGTAACATACACGATTAAAGGCACGGTCAACTGCATAGCGAGCCGCAGAACCCCAAACTGAATTGCAACGCAGTTTTGTGAAAACAAGTTGCACGGTCGCCACCACGGTCAACCGCAGTGCGACCGCAGTTTTCTCTGATACCAATTTTGACCAAATAAAGTTTGACTAGTTCCCGACATCTATAATTCATGAAACCTTTTTCAACACGCTTATAATAGATGCCTTCTCCATACTCAATTGAGTTTTGGTCATAAAAACACTAATCGTGGTTAATTACGCCTAATGACATCTTAATGAAAAATTAACCAAGATTAGGCATAACACATAAGTGTTAATCAACAACTTGTGATCTTAATTCTAATCTAGACATCCTTAGTATGATCATCAAGTACCAACACACTTAAGCCAATGTCACTAGAACAATAATTACTATTAAAGATGACTTAGTGATTAATTAAGGGAAATGCTTTCAAGTGTAACTAGTAAAGACTTGTAATCCTAAAATACACTTAGATACATTTAGAATGGTCACCAATTCCCAACTAGAGATTGCTCTTCCCATGTGCATGTATTGGACATTAATGTGTGCTTACACATTAATCATGCAATATGTTATATTTCAAATAAGCTTGCTAAAAGCTTAAATTACAAGTTGTACAAATATCTATATGATTGATCTTAGAGTAACTATCTCTTGCTATGTGTGAGTATTACTTGCTACTTGCTAATATGTTTAATACTCATAAATTTGTCAACTTGATTAACATGCTTGCTATGTCCTTACTAGTTAGGATTCAAGTAACTAGTCTACTCCAACTAATTAATTGTAAATTGGTTCACAATGAAATTATGATCAATTGTTTACTTGGTCTTGTCTAAGTAACAAATTGTGATTGCTTGTTCAAGTATGACTTAACTTTGATGTCTCTACATACTTAATGATTATCTTAGAAAGACATCATTCAATTAATCTTTCTAAGATTAAAATAAATATGACTTGTGATTAATTGAAACTTGGAAGTTAATGACATATTGAATAGTCTTTAGAATTGAACCAAATGCATTAAAGTGACTAACTAAGTCTTGACCAATCTGAGATTTTCCAAAATATCAATCAAGACACTTCTCCAAGAATGTTGAGTTTACCACTAATGAAGTGTTATGTCACTTTCACACAATAAGACCAAATCTCACACACTTAATACATATAGTACTTGTATAGGATGTTTGGTTTCTTTTGCAGGTGCTAGAAGGAGTAAAGTTGCCAAAATGTGGTGTTCAAATTTGAGTCAAATGGCTATACAACGGATACCAATTTTGGACCGGAGCACGCACGGTCGAACCACGGTCGACCGTGCTGGCAACCGTGTGTCAACGGCTATTTTTTGAATCCTACTATAAAAGGCAAGCATTGAAGAGCATTTGAAGTTGACCCTCTTGCATATTTCAAAAGCTTATTTCCAGAGATCACAAGGGCTCTAAATACTACTCAAATATGATCAAGCAAGAGAAGATTCTATGATCTTATAGATATAGAATTTGGTTGTTGAAAACTTACTAATCAAAATCATTAATTTTATGAGTTTACTTAGTGTAATGTATGTCCTAGTATTGTCTTAGGATCATCATTACAAAGTGTATAAGTCTTGTAACTTCAATTAGTAGAAGCATAGGCTAGATTAGTGATCTACTTCCTTAAAGGAACTTAGGAAGTTGATTATTCTTATTTGGAGATTAATACTTGTCCAAGGTGAAGACAAGTTGATCTAGGTTGGAGTTGATCTTTCAAAGGGATAGAAAGATTAGGTTTGTTGTCTACCAAAGAAGTTGAAGACTTGTAAATCGGATCTCCACCGGGTATGGAGAAAAGTGCTTAGTGAAGCAACAAATCCCGATTAGTGTAATCGGGGAGTGGATTAAGGTTGATTAGTTAACATCCACCCGAACCACTATAAATCCTTGTGTCTATGTTCTTTCCATTACTTCATTCATCATTTTGAACATATACACTACACACATCAAATTTGAGTTGAATTGGTTGATCATAGTTAATCGAATTTGGTGATCAATTGAAAAAGTGTTAAAAACGTATTAAGTAACTATTCATCCCCCCTCTAGTTACTTACAAAGTTAACATAAGTTTAAATGATATAATAGGTATGACATAAGTATTTAATTACTAATTAAATGTTAGTATTATCATAAGTATTTTAATTAATAAAGATTTATTAATCATAACATAAGTATTTTAATTAATAATGAAATATTACTTATATAAAAAGTATTTTAATTTAATTATCATATCGTAAGTATTTAATAATTAAACTAAGTCATAAGTATTTAATAATTAAATCTTATCATAAGTAAATAATAAGTAATCATTATTATAAGTATTAAATAATGATTTCATATTATAAGTATGTATTATTAACATAAGTGTTATATTAATAGTAATTGTATTATTATATCATAAGTTTAATTATAGAAATAATTAAACTATAATATAAGTATAATTTAAATGATATAATATATATATATATATATATATATATATATATATATATATATATATATATATATATATATATCATAAGTATTAATTAATAATAATCACCTTTTATAACTTAGGTAATTTAATATTAATGAAGGTTATTATTTTTATAACCTAAGTTTAATTTTATTATTATAAGTTTCATTAAATTTTCACGGGTCGTATCTTGACACACGGGTGTCGATTTTTGTTAAATTTTATATAATTTTTCGTCTAAACCATCATCCCGACACCATGAGATGGTCAAGAACAAACCATTCCAGCCTCATATTTTGAGAAAACCTGTTCTTACACTATTTCTTAATTCAATCCATTTTAAAACTTGAAATGTTCATAGATTTTGATCCGTGACTCGGATTTGGATTATTCAAATATATAAAATCATCAAATCAATCAAAAATTCCAGAAATGGTCCCAAAAACAGAACCAAATAAGGTGTTCATATATATAAGTATTCAAAATTCAAGATTTCTTATTTTACGCGTATTTTAAGATCCATTTATCCAATTAACATGAATCCTATATGAAAAATTATGTACTTAAGGAAAGGAATTCATTGAGACACTTTTCCATATTAGATTCATAGTTTATGGGTCAAGAATTTTGCCTTTTATATGCTGTTCCAAATCATACAAACCAAAAACATCATGTTTATTTATTCCAAACAACATATCCAACAATCCACAATCACAAACAAGCTCTATAACCTCAAAACATGCATAATAATAGTAAAAATAAATAGAAATGAAAAGGCTAGGGTTTATGATTTTACCATAATAAGGAAAACAAAGAGATGAATGAAGAAGAATACGAACTAGATCACCCGATTAATTAATTAACCTTAAGAAATGATTATGAATTGTATACGATCAAAGGTTGGCTAATTTGTGGTGTAGAAGAGGCCTAGGGTTCGGCCAAAATTGAGAGAAAAGGGAGAGTAGAAATGTGTGTAGGGTTTCTAGAAAACTAAGTGTGAAATGAAATGTAAAAATGAACCTTAGGTCAAATTTTCACAAAATAAATGGGTAAGAGGTCCATGTTCAGCCGAAATGGGTATGGGTGGGCCTCACTTGGGCCAAATATGTTTACTTGAATTTTCTTTTGGCCCGAAAGTCCAAACATAGCCCCATTCGCGAAAACACCGTTACGCGATTAAAATTTCGGAATGAACACGCACCCGAAGAAAATGAAATATAGAAATATTTTATAACTTCATATGACATAGAAATATCATAGATAAAATAAATTCGGATTTGAAAATCACGAAAGTCTAGTCGTTGGTTTGAAAACCGAGACAATTCACCAGAATAAAACCGTTACACGTAGAAACGTATTAATAACGCATAAAATACGCTAACATATCGCGCAAGCTTATGACCACATAGCCTTTTTAGAACATCCCAATGGGCCAGCGGAGTGCAATGTGTGGCGTGATTCGGCTAACGACATCGCGTGTTCAGTATTGCGCCATCATGAGAATATGCGAAACGATTGCAAGGATCGAATAAGACAAAAGACAGTACAAGACACCAAGGACAGAATATCAGAAAATGTAAGAGTGGCAGGGTGTGGCAAAATAACACGATATGGAGGGGACCACGTGAGTGCACGATCTATGTGACAAAATAGTACTACTATGTACCATTCTGTCCCCTCCCCCTTTTTTGTCGCGTATGTGGCAGAAGAAAGGATGATCACTCTTGCCTATAAATACTGATATCGCTCCAATTATACATATATTATATCACGATATCGGGTTATTTTAGTTATTATTTCACTGAGATTGAAGACATTTTGCGGATACTTGAAAGAAATTGATGATTTGAGCTCGAGAAGTCTTTGGTTTAATGGTTTGGTTGATTCTGGCAAAGAGTTAGCTTCATATAAGCTCAAGACAAGATAAAACGCGAAAAAAATAAAGAATTTCTGAAGCTGGAGCTGATCACGGTCGTGATGATTATGGTTGCGGCCGTGATACAATGGCAAAACTTATGATTTTTTGGGAAAAGCGAATCACAGTCGTGATACCACAATCACGGTCGAGATTAAAGAAGTCGATCGCAGTCTCTATTCGATGATCCCGGCCGTGATTCGGTGGCGGTTTGCTGAATTTCTCTCCTACTATAAATATACGGGTTTTAACTCCAATTTAGGTTATGCAGTTTTTAGGCTACGAATTTGTGAAGGTTTTGAAGGCTTTATTCATTCCTTTGAAGATTAGTTCATCTCTTAATTCCGTTTCATCTTTAATTAATTTCGGTACTAGATTTCTTCATGAATTTTATCATTGTAATCATGAATGCTTCTCATTTTTATTATTACTTTGTTTCTTGCAACTCTAATATGCTAGGCTAAATATTTTGTGTGTTTACTTGAATGTGAAACTTGAGATATTTGATTGTTCTATCATATGGATTTAATGTCTTGTGATTTAAATTAATCGTGTTTGATTAAAGAACCATTGTTATGCATGTTCTAAATTCTTAATTCAATTACATAGGTTGTTAATCATTTAATGTGAGTTTAATTGAGATGCAATTTATACTTCAACACCTAGGTGATCTAGACAATTAGATAATTGATTTCAAGTGATTGTGTCATTAATTTAATTGGTAATTGAAAGGGTTGTGAACTACATAATCGTGTAACTATTTCAAGTGATTGTAATAGTTAGGATTTTACGTGAGTTTTGTCCAAATCAAGTCTCATTAGATTTATCAAATATAGTTCAATCTTTTGAAGAAGGTTTATGTGAGTTTACTAACTTTAATTGTTTTGGACTTTGTGATAAGTCATAAGACTATATTAAGGGCATAATAATCGGTAATAACTGCAAGAACAATCCATATCGATAGTGAATCATTCAAGTAGACACCGTTTTCTCTTTATTGTTAATTCGATTTCTTTGTTTCACATTAATTGCGTGAATTAAAATACAATCCAAACCCCTTTTATTAACTCCTAGGATAATTACTAGTTTTTAAAGTCTTGATTAAACTGCTCTCTATGGAACGAACTGGCCAAATTACTTATAAGTTACTGCATGATCAGGTTATAGTTATCTGTAATTGTGTGATAATTGTTAGGTTTTTAGCTAGTTATTTTAGAGTACGATTTCATATATTAAATACTCACATCCAACTTCACAAACACCCAATTCAAGATAGAGAGAAAAGTACTATCCATTCAAAGCACTCTATCTGCACAATCATAACAAAACGGTTCGTCCCTAAAATAGTTATATCAAATATAATAAAAATTGCAGATTATCAAATATTAATTAATTAATATATATATATATATATATATATATATATATATATATATATATATATACATACATACATATATATTTAATATTATAGTTATAGTTAATATATTTAATATTAAATATAGACTTAATTACACTATTCGTCCCTAAAGTTTAAGGAGGTGATACTTACACACTAATTTTTGATCCATACACACTGTTACCATAAAACTTACAACTATGTCCTTAAATTTGTCTAGAGACTTGAATCACAATTATTGTAAGTAAGGACATATTAGTAAATTAAGTGTGTATATATCAAAAATTGGTGTGTGAGTATCACCTCCCTAAAGTTTACTACAAATTTCACCCCGAACCCTAAAGTTTTTTTGTAACGCCCGTGATACAAACAAAAAGGGGTTAAATTAACGCCAGATAATTATGGGGATCACAATGAAATCAAATGCATATATTAGGGATTAACATGCAAAAAAAATAAATTTATGGTCCATGGTTAAATGTGTAGTAATCTTTAGGGATGAGTGACATAATTAAGTCAATTGATAATGATTAAAATAGAAGAAAGAATGAGTTAACGGTATGAAATTTTGTATGAGAGTTGTTATTGAAGGTATTTCGTATGCCCGAGAGACATATTAAATTAACATGGCCACTATGTTATGATCCAAGTCGGCTCATACCCAATAACAAGCTTACTAACACTTTATATGTATTTATTTTAACGAATGGATTGTTAATGAAATACGCGACACTTGGATTTTAGAAAATCGGTTTTCTAAAGTATTATCACTTGAGGTAAATTATTTGGATAATTTATATATAATTGTTTATAGGTTTAAATGATTATATTATGTTATATTTTATAAAAGGTTTATAAAATATAAGTAACATAAATAATGCATGGTTTTATTTAACAAGTTTTGTAATTGTATTTAACAAGTTTTATATATATTACACTTGTTATTTAAATAAATAAAAGGGTGCAGATTTTAGGACTCCTAGGTGTGATTCCCATGCTTGTTTAGTAACTTGGAACAAGATATTCCATAAGCATGCAAGTCTCCCTTTTAACCAATGCATTCCTTGACTCAAGGCAAGAGAATAACAAGCAAAACACTTAAGAAAAACTGCATTTTTTCCTGCTAAAAACAGGCCTGCTGGCCGTGAGTTTAAGAGGAGGGAGGAAGAAGCTTTGCTTGCTAAATCTAGGTGATTAAGTGTCTTAAATCCTAACTAATTAAAGGAAGGTGTTGGTATTTGATTGCTTGGGGTATAACACACTTGAGGCTTCAAGTTAGAAGCTCATTTCATCATCATCTTCATCATCTTGTAACCTCCTAACTTGGAGTAGGTACATCCCTTTAAACTAGCTCTTTTACATTTAAGCATATTTTCTAGACTTGATCTATTTTGGAATTCATATTAAATGGTTAAACATATTGAAAGTTTTTCATGATAAATTGATTCCGCTTTGATCTTGTAACATGCATGTTTATGAAACTTGTTAATATGATGAATTCCAACAATGCTATCTAGAGCCGAGGTCATAGAAATATGCTTCTTGTATTTGGCTTTAAAACCCATTTTGATTACATTCTAGTAACATGCATGAAATTAGAATGTAAAAATTTTGGGTTTTGGATGGGGGTATTTTTTGGCCCAAATTTTGGGGTTCCAAAAGGGGTTTGGAACTTCAAATTTGGTCATGTTTTGTTGTTTGTTGTTGTTCACAATCAAGCCTAGACCTTGTGTTTGAATGGTTGTATGTTGTGGTTGTATTATTCATTCTTATGGTTTGTAATAATTGTTCATTCATTTGGTTTGTAAAGTTTGTAAAAATTTTATTATTTTGGTGATGTAATTTATTCTATTTTGGTATGTAAAAATAGATTAGGTTGTAATTTCTTTTTCCTAGAAAAAAAAATGTATTAGGTTATATATTTTTTGTAAAAAGAAATGAAGATTCAAGATGATGAAGGAAGAACACAAGATGGAGCATATGGATGCAAGATTAAGTGGAAGATTTTGAAAAATCTCTTACTTTGTGATCTAACCCTTTAGGTGACACTTGTTTTCGGCTAAACAAGTGTCCACCACCTTGGCTTGATTGTGAACATTGTTGTTATGCATGCTTGTATGATTATTGTGTTTGTATGTTTGGATGATACAAGTGAAATCACATGTTAACAACTTGCAAAATGACATTATAATTGGTTATATTAGAAACAACATAAGGACTTAATAAATGGTTATTAAGAACAACAAAAGGGTAACATATAAAATGGTTTATACAAGTTTATTGGATATAAAACTTGACATGAAAAGTGGATTTTCAAATGGACCACACACTAAATGCATGTTAATGTATGGAAATTTGTTTTCTTAAACTAGAATAAAGAAAGCCTAAAATCCCTTTAAACAAAAACAAGGAAAACAAGTTTAATGCCATCCTTTTGTGGGACACTTGAACATAGTAGGGAACTCATAATGGGATAAAGGTCACCTAACCGTTATGAGCTAACTAATATGGTTAAGGTAAAATTCGCATGCTTGTGGGATAAAGGTCACCTAACCACTTGTATGTTAATTTTACATGTTTACACAAGTAGGACGACTTGATTTGGGAATCATGAACTTAGGGTCACCGAAGCATGAGGAACAAATAGGCGTTGATGGGATAAATATGCCATGCAAAAGGATTGCATGATCCCATAATTTAGAAGTTGCAAATGGATTGCAATTGTCATATAAATGACTACCTAACTAAATCAAATAACGGGATAAAGGTTACCTAACAGAAATTTGATTTACCGTTGGATTCTAATATTTAATAAGTCAATTAAAATTCATTAAAGGGTATTGTTTATTAAATTTAAAATCGATACTTAAATGAACTTTGTTAAATTTTATAGATGGCCGCCAATAACAACATGCAAAACGCACCTATTAACTTGAAAAACCTATCGTTAAGGTCTCTCCTCGAGAAAGACAAACTCAACCATACGAACTTTATGGATTGGTTCCGCAATCTTAGGATTGTCCTCAAACTTGAGGATAAAGCGTATGTGTTGGAAGACCCCATTCCCGATTAACCCGACGAGGATGATACGGAAGGCATGGCTTATTGGGATAAGTATTGCGCCGATTCGGTGCAAGTCGCTTGCCTAATGCTTGGGACTATGATACCCGAACTCCAAAAGGATTTCGAGCATCATACTGCATACGACATGATCACGCAATTGAAGGAGATGTTCCTTCAACAAGCACGTGTTGAGCGCTTCGAGATCGTTCGAGCACTTCATGCATATCGTATGGACGACTCCCAATCTATTTCATCTTATGTCCTCAAGATGAAAAGCCTCATTGATCGCGCAAACCGTCTTAATCTTAACATATCTAATGAGCTAGCCACGGATCTTATCCTTAACTCCTTGTCAAAGAGGTTTGACCAATTTGTAATTAATTACAATATGAATGGGATGGATAAGACCATTGGCGAACTTCATGGCATGCTAAGGACGACGGAAACTAGCATGGGTAAAAGGGCTTCACCCGTGCTAATGGTCAATGATGGTGGGTCCAAAGGTAATAACACCTCTAAGCCAAAGGCGGCTAAGAGGAAAGGACTCGCCCATCAAGGCAAGGGAAAGGGGAAGATGGTTACCCCAACCAAAAACAAGAACAAGAAGCAAAAGGTTGCCGGACAAGCAAACCCCAAGGAAGACCCGTGCTTCGGTTGCGGTGAAATGGGTCACTGGAAACGCAACTGCCCGGTCTACCTTAAGGAGTTGAAGGAAAAGAGGGATGCGGGGCAAACCTCAGGTAATATATATATGGTATATATAGAGCTTAGTATTACTTCTTCTAATACATGGGTATTAGACACTGGATGTGGAACTCACATTTGCAATTCTTTGCAGGGGTTCAAAAGAAGTAGCAACCAAACAGGAACATCAAGTCTCTTTATGGGTAATGGAGCCAAAGTGCAAGTGAAGGCTCAAGGAGACTTTGTATTAAAGCTTCCAAGTGGTTTGGAACTTATGTTGAACAATGTTTTGTATGCACCAGATTTATGTCGAAACATTATTTCAGTTTCCCGTTTAAAACAATGTAGGTTTTATCTTAATTTTGTTAATGATGATATCCACATTTATTTAGATAATGTATTCTATTTTAAGTCTTCGCCTTCAAATGGAATTTATGAATTGGTTCATGATGACACATCATCTAGTAGCTCAATATACCATACTAGCACCAAGAAACTCAAAAGGGATTTGAGTGATTCCTACTTATGGCATTGTCACCTTGGTCACATAAACAAGAATCGAATTCATACACTTCAAAAGAATGGCCTTTTGAAATCAAATAAACTAGACTCGTTTGATGTATGTGAATCTTGTTTACAAGGCAAAATGACTAAAGCACCTTTCAAAGGGACCTACGAAAGGGATAAGGACTTATTGGGATTAATACATTCGGATTTATGCGGACCCTTTAAGCCCATAACTTGGAATGGTGAAAGATACTTCATTACTTTCATTGATGACTTCAGTCGTTTCGGATATATCTACTTGTTAAGACATAAGGACGAAACTTTTGAAGCATTCAAAGAGTATCAAAACGAAGTACAAAATCAACTCAATAAGACAATGAAGGTACTTCGTACCGATAGAGGAGGTGAATACCTAAGCGAGGCTTTCCAAGATCATCTTAAAAGTTGTGGGATTATCTCGCAGCTCACTCCTCCTGGAACACCCCAACTAAATGGAGTTTCCAAAAGGAGGAACCGAACCCTAATGGATATGGTTCGATCTATGATGGCTAGAAGCTCGTTACCTCTATCATTCTGGGGTTATTGTCTATGCTTCGCGGCTCGTATTTTAAATATGGCCCCAACCAAGAAAGTGGAACGAACTCCTCATGAGATGTGGTTTGGAAAACCTCCATCTCTATCATACTTAAAGGTATGGGGATGTGAAGCTTATCCTAAGCGTTACGTCCCTAATAAGTTGAATGCTCGATCCACGAAGTGTATCTTCATAGGATATCCCAAGGATGATATGGGATATTATTTCTATGATCCATCCGAGCAGAATGTATTCGTTGCTCGAAAGGCTGAATTCCTTGAAACTAAGTTCCTAATGGAAGGAAATAGTGAAAGGAAGATAGATCTTGAAGAGGTTCAAGATCAAGTAGATGATACACAATTGGTTGACACTAGCACTCAACATGAAAATGTTGAGAGTGATCAAATGGATGATCAAAATACACAAGATGTTCGCAGATCTGGTAGGATTAGTAATCCTCCTGAGAGATATGGGTTTCTCATGGATGGTTGCTATGTGGTTGATTTGGATGAACCAACAAACTACCAAGATGCTTTATCAAGGATTGATAAGGATAAATGGCAGGAAGCCATGAACGCTGAGATGCAATCCATGTATGACAACCAAGTTTGGGAACTTGTTGAACAACCTACTGGCTCAAGGCTAGTTGATTGTAAATGGCTTTTCAAGATGAAAACCGACATACGTGGAAACTTGGATACATATAAAGCTAGACTTGTAGCAAAAGGTTTCACTCAAACTCAAGGGGTTGACTAGGATGAAACTTTTTCGCCTGTGGCAATGCTAAAGTCTATTAGGATATTACTTGCCATTGCTGCTCATTATGATTATGAAATATGGCAAATGGATGTCAAGACCGCTTTCCTAAATGGACATCTTAAGGAAGATGTCTATATGGTTCAACCTGAAGGTTTTGTTGATCCGAAATATCCTAAAAAGGTATGCAAGCTAAAGAAGTCAATCTACGGATTGAAACAAGCATCTAGAATGTAGAATCATCGTTTTAATGAGGAAGCCAAGAAATTTGGCTTCATTAAAAATGGTGATGAAGCTTGTGTATACAAGAAGGCTAGTGGGAGCACAATCATGTTCCTTGTACTATATGTAGATGATATATTGTTATTTGGAAATGATATTCCGGCAATGCAATGTGTTAAAACTTGGCTAAGTAAATGCTTCTCCATTAAGGATCTTGGAGAAGCACAATACGTTTTGGGGATTGGGATCTACAGGAATAGATCCAAGAAACTGATAGGTTTGAATCAAAGTGCATACATTGAAAAGGTCTTGAAAAGGTTCAAGATGGAGAACTCTAAGAGTGGTTTGGTACCTATTCAAAGAGGAACGCCTCTCAGTTCATCTCAGTGCCCTACCACGAAAGATGAACAAAAGAGAATGAAGAGAGTCCCTTATGCATCTGCTATTGGGTCAATCATGTATGCAATGATATGCACTAGATCGGATGTGTCATGCGCCCTAAGCTTGACAAGTAGATACTAGAATAACCCAGGAAACAGTCATTGGATTGCGGTTAAAAGTATATTGAAATACCTTAGGAGGACTAAGGATATGTTTCTAATATATGGATCTGGTGAGGAGGAACTTGCTGTAAAGGGTTACGTGGACGCGAGTTTCCAAACTGATCGAGATGATTCTCGATCACAATCCGGTTATGTCTTCACATTAAATGGTGGTGCGGTCTCTTGGAAGAGTTCAAAACAGGATGTTGTTGCATTATCCACTACAGAGTCGGAATACATTGCCACCTCATTGGCAGCTCAGGAAGCTGCATGGATGAAGAAATTCATAGACGACTTAGGAGTGGTCCCTTCCATTCAGGACCCTCTTGAGATTTTTTGTGACAACGAGGGTGCGATTGCTCAAATCAAGGAACCTCGTGCTCACCAAAAGACCCGTCACATTGAGCGGAGATTCAACTACATAAGGGATGAAGTTGAAAAGGGAAAGATATGTATTCGCAAAGTTCACACAGATCTTAATGTAGCGGATCCTCTCACGAAGCTCTTACATGGAGCAAAACATACAGGACATGTTTGTGCATTAGGGCTTCGATATTCTAGTGATTGGTCATGATCTGTTTTTAAGTATTGTAACGGAACGAAATTGTTCAAACTCATTAATATAATTATGGCATTAATTGATTTTGAGTTATGTTCCTATTTTGCATATTTTATCCATGAATAAGTAATTATTCTAAATTCCGTAGTCGATCACATTTGTGGGAGCAACTGTGAGGTTTAGACTATTATGAACTCTGATTGGTATACATTCACGGGATGAATATGGGGCAAGGTTACAACCAAGGTTCATAGATATTTGTGGGATACAAATATTGGAAGACCCGCCCTCAAGATTTACTAAATAGAGCCTTTATGGTTGATCACATGTAGTCTTGAGTAAAGGCAAATATCATTGTATCCTCTGACCTGAGATACATATTAGATTCGGATATTCACTAAGTATTGTGCCTTGATTCTTTCCTTCGCTATTCTGAAATATGGTAGTCCATAAGGAAGAGCTCAGGTGTAATACAAAGTATATATCTAGGACGTATGTAGTCAAGATGGAATTTGTCCCTCTTATTTGTTGAGAGTCAGATGTCTAAGGCCTGATAAAGTTAAATCTAAAAGGGAGTGATCACTCTGTATCTCTTGGATTTAACATGACATCTAGGACAAAAGGAAATAATGAAAGATTCACCTATTCATATTTGAGATGGGAACTCGAAAGGGATGATGTTATTGAATGGCACAAAGTCATAACATATTGGGGGTGATGGACGGTCGTTAGGTGGTATCCGTCACTTGCATTAATTTCTTATGTTTCTCGTACAAGTGGGAGATTGAAGGTATTTCGTATGCCCGAGAGACATATTAAATTAACGTGGCCACTATATTATGATCCAAGTCGGGTCATACCCAATAATAAGCTTACCAACACTTTATATGTATTTATTTTAACGAATGGATTGTTAAAAAAATACGCGACACTTGGATTTTAGAAAATCGGTTTTCTAAAGTATTATCACTTGAGGTAAATTATTTGGATAATTTATATACAATTGTTTATAGGTTTAAATGATTATATTATGTTATATTTTATAAAAGGTTTATAAAATATAAGTAACATAAATAATGCATGGTTTTATTTAACAAGTTTTGTAATTGTATTTAACAAGTTTTATATATATTACACTTGTTATTTAAATAAATAAAAGGGTGCAGATTTTAGGACTCCTAGGTGTGATTTCCATGCTTGTTTAGTAACTTGGAACAAGATATTCCATAAGCATGCAAGTCTCCCTTTTAACCAATGCATTCCTTGACTCAAGGCAAGAGAATAGCAAGCAAAACACTTAAGAAAAACTGCATTTTTTCCTGCTGAAAACAGGCCTGCTGGCCGTGAGTTTAAGAGGAGGGAGGAAGAAGCTTTGCTTGCTAAATCTAGGTGATTAAGTGTCTTAAATCCTAACTAATTAAAGGAAGGTGTTGGTGTTTGATTCCTTGGGGTATAACACACTTGAGGCTTCAAGTTAGAAGCTCATTTCATCATCATCTTCATCATCTTGTAACCTCCTAACTTGGAGTAGGTACATCCCTTTAAACTAGCTCTTTTACATTTAAGCATATTTTCTAGACTTGATCTATTTTGGAATTCATATTAAATGGTTAAACATATTGAAAGTTTTTCATGATAAATTGCTTCCGCTTTAATCTTGTAACATGCATGTTTATGAAACTTGTTAATATGATGAATTCCAACAGTTATATCATGATTAGTTTACAAATACAACAACAATACCCAATTTCACATATAGTAAGGTATAAAGGAAGTAAGGTGTATATTGTTCTTCCTCTACTTTTGATTAAAAGGATTTCCCGTGTAAAAAGTCGATCTCTTTCTAAATTTAGAAAAAATCATCCCTTCTTCTACAAGAAAGCAGAGGGACTGCTTCTAGAAGGATCTCTGACCAATATGACATAATAAGAATGTACAAAATAAGTATGAAAATAAAACATACCTGAATTAAGATGTGGATCGAGCCTCGAAGTATATATATGTATATATGTATATATGTATATATGTATATATATATATATATATATATATATATATATATATATATATATATATATATATATATATATATATATGGGAAAGTGAATATGGTACTGTTATACATATAAGCTTATATGACAAACACCATAAATTCTCATGATTTTGATGTTTATATATTGATTTGAAGCAACGAAATTCGAATTAATTCATGTTTTGCATGAGTAGTTCTCAAACACTATTAATATGCAATTGTTCATGTGGAACAACATGTCATCTATATTTGTATATATATATATATATATATATATATATATATATATATATTATATATATTATATATTATATATATATTATATATTATATATATTATATATATATATATATATATATATATATATATATATTATATAATAAACAATTAATTGATTTTATATATATTATATATTATATATATTATATATTGTAAACATATATATATATATATATATATATATATATATATATATATATATTATATATTATATATATTATATATTATAAATATTTGTATATATATATATTATATATTATATATTATATATATTATATATTATATATATTATATATTATATATTATATATATTATATATATATATACACATATATATATATATATTATATAATAAACAATTAATTGATTTTATATATATTATATATATTATATATTATAAACATATATATATTATATATTATATATTATATATATTATATATTATGTATATTATATATATATTATATATACATATATATATATATATATACATACATATATATTATAATAAACAATTAATTGATTTTATAATTCTAATAATATTTAGATGCATGTAAGGGATTCGAGATATTTTATTGATTACGGAATATAACAATAATAAACATATATTGTAGTACAGTATTATGTTATAAAAAAAATAAATATTCTATTTTATATTTTGTGATAAACATCCACCAGTAAAAGGTCCAATTTCAAACAAGGTCCAACCAATAATTTAAAATCAATTATAAAAAACCTTCGTACTCTTAGGGCGATATTGGCGATTTTTTTTTCATGGTCAACAATTCCGACTGTTGATTGATTAAAGTGATCGTTATTGTTAATCTCTAATCAAGTTTTCAAGTATTCGGATGGGAAAGAGTTCGGGGGGCACAAATTCAAAACCAAAACCTAGTACGCAACCTAGGGTTTTACGTAATCGAAAAATTGGGATTACGGAAGAGGGCGATGCAAAGTGTAACGATGAGTCTGGTGCTGCTTCTGATCTGGTTTCGTCTGGGTCTGCTTCTGATCCGGTTACTTCTGGTAACGATGTTGAAGACAAGGGTACTAATGAATCTTCTTCATCAGCCGTACCAGTATGCATGAACGAAAAATTGAAAAACATTGAGGAAGAAGAAGATTCAATCAGTGTGTATTTGGCTAGTATTGGATCAGATAAAGGTATGAATGATGGAGAAAACGACAGGGAGTATGATTTGGATTTTCCAAGTATCCCTAAGAATAAAAAACATAACCTATCACATGTTTCTCCTCTTGGATCTCCACGTCAGGCTGCTCAAGAACATGTTTCTCCTCTTGGATCTCCACGTCAGGCTGCTTAAGAAGCAAAAGGCACGTTTAAAGAAATCCTAAGTGGTAATCAGATCAAAGGTAACAAGGTCAATTTTCGTTTTATTGAACCTACGCAGAATTTGGAAAATGATATTGATGTAGAACTACCTATTGAGTCTATCCTGGAGGTTAATGAACGGTATAGTAATACACTATATGGGTAATTTTTGGGTAAGAGGCTAGCATATCCTGTCGTGAAAAGTTATGCTACCAATGTGTGGAAGAAATTCGGGCTAGATAAGATTATGATGAACTCGAAAGGCTTTTTCTTCTTCAAGTTCAATTCTGTGGAAGGGTTAAAAGTTGTCCTTGAATCCGGACCATGGATTATTCATTCATGCCCGATTATTCTTAATAAATGGTCCCCGAATGTGCCTCTCACAAAGGAAGAGCTGAATAAAGCTCCTGTTTGGGTTAAGATCCACGACATTCCTCTTGCCGGGTTCACTGATATTGGCCTGAGTATGATCACGTCGATGATAGGTAATCCGATGACATTGGATTCTTATACTAGTACTATGTGTAAAGAATCATGGGGAAGACCGAATTTTGCTAGAGCTTTAATTGAAATTTCATCAGAAAAAGAGTTAAAAGAAACGATCAAAATGTCGATACCTAAAGTTGATGGTACTAGCAAAGCTATATGTAACTTAAATGTGGAGTATGAATGGCAGCCGCGGCGTTGTTCGAATTATGCCATATTCGATCATAAAGATTCTCAATGTCCAAAGAAGGTAGTTGTCATTGATGAGCCTATTACCACCACTGTTGTTGACGGGTTTGAAGAAGTAAAAAAGAAGAACACTTCTAAAGGTGAGCAAAACAAAAAGCAGAATGCATATAATATAGGGAAACAAAAGCGTACCATGGTATACCGACCCGTTAAGAAAACGATTGAAACACAGGTTCGTGCACATGACAGTAATTCGGGGATAGTGAAGGATAAGGTAGTTTATCCGGGTACTAGTGGTGTTGTTATTAAGAACCCATTTGAAGTGCTTAACGATTTAGATGATGGCTACGTTCAACAGGAAGACCCTCCTATATTGTCAAAGCCTTTGGAAGATGAAGAAAGTGACTTGGAAATTAATAAAGATAAAACTTCACAATTTATGGCCAATACTACTAAAGGGGCAAGCACTCCTTCCAAGCATGTTTCCAATGGTTAAGTTTGCAACATGGAATATAAGGGGTCTTAATCTCCAACCTAAGTAAAAGGGGATTATTGATGTTGTGTATAATAATGATTTATGTTTGTGTGGTATTCTTGAAACTCATGTGGATATTGCAAAGCACTCAAGTATTTTTTCTAATGTGTTCCCAAATTGGATGTGGGTTTTGAATCAAGCTATGTGTTCAGGAGGTACTCGTATTATTCTTGGTTGGAAGCCAGATATTGTTCAAGTGATGGAACTTAATATGACTCATCAGGTTATTCATTGTTTTGTCAAAACATTGGTGGGGAGTGTGCAACTTTATGTTTCAATTATTTATGTGGATAATTAATATATTACTCGTCGTGCTTTATGGAATGACTTAAAGATGCATAAACTGTTTGTTGGTAATCATCCGTGGGTTCTTATGGGAGATTTCAATGCTGCATTAGATCCGGAGGATTATAGTGTTGGTAGTTCTCGTGTTACCATTGCTATGAAGGATTTTCGTGAATGTGTGGAAGAGTTAAATATGAGTGATGTTAACCACTCAGGTATGCATTTCACATGGAACCAAAGTTTATTTTCTACAAGTGGTTTGCTAAAGAAAATTGACCTAGTTATGGGAAATGACTATTTCATTGAGGAGTTTGGAAATGCGTTTGTTAAATTTAAAGCGTATGGGGTATCGAATCATTCGCCTGCTATCCATACACTCCCAGGTGAAAATGTCATTTGCCATAAGCCTTTTAAATTCGGTAATTTTATTGTTTATAAAGAAGGTTTTGATGATGTAGTATTTAAAGGATGGCGTCGTGTTATTGTTGGTCACAAGATGTTTCAGGTTGTTAAGAAATTAAGGTGGTTGAAAAAACCTCTTCGTAAATTAATGTGGCAAAAAGGTAATTTGCATACACGTGTTGAAAAACTTAAAGTAGAGTTAGAGGAAGCTTAAATGGCGCTAGATAGATGCCCTTTCTCTACTGATTTGCGTAAGGATGCGAGTTATTTTTTAAGAGCATACAATGATGCCGTTCTTGATGAAGAAAGATTCTTAAAACAAAAGTCTAAGGTTGAATGGTTACGGGTTCGTGATAATAACAGTAGCTATTTTCATAAAATTGTTAAGGGTAAGAAGCATAGAAGCAGAATTAGTGCTATTGTTGATGATCAAGGGCTGATGGTTGATGATGCTGATATCCCGAACTTGTTTGTTACCCACTTCACGAACTTCCTTGGTAGCTTAACTAATATAGCGTAACCTGATATCCATGTATCATTGTTTTTACGCACTATTGACCCAGAGAAAGCTCTTCATATGGTTCGTCAGGTTACTCCAAAAGAGGTAAAAGATGTTATTTTTAATATGGGTAATAATAAATCGCTGGGTCCGGATGGGTATACGGTTGAATTTTTTAAAGCCTCGTGGAACATTTGGTGATCAAGTCACGGATGCTATCCAAGATTTTTTCCGAAATGGTCAATTGTTATCCGAAATTAATCATACAATTATCACGCTTTTACCAAAAGTTCAGAGCCCGAGTAAAGTTAACGATTATCGGCCGATCTTGTGTTGTAATGTTATTTATAAATGCATTAGTAAATTAATTACTAATCGCATTAAAGATAGCCTTGATGATATTGTTAATGAGAATCAGTCCGCTTTTGTGCCCGGGAGACGTATTTCTGATAATATTCTCCTTACTCAAGAACTTATGCGTAACTATCACCTATCTTCGGGTGTTCCCAGGTGTGCGTTTAAGGTTGATATTCAAAAGGCTTATGATACAGTCGAATGGCAGTTTCTTGAGACTATTTTGGGTAGATTCGGTTATCATGCTACTCTGATTCGGTGGATTATGAAATGTGTCACCACGACTTCTTATTCCATAAATGTTAATGGTGAGCTTCATGGATACTTCAAAGGTAAACGTGGGCTTCGCCAAGGTGACCCGGTGTCCCCTTATCTTTTTACCCTCATCATGGAGGTTCTTATTCTTATTCTTAAGCGCAATGCTAATGAAGGGGACTTTCAATATCATCCTAAATGTGAAGAATAAGAGATAATTAATCTTTGTTTTCCGGATGATCATTTTATTTTTGCTCATGCAGATTATAATTCGGCCCATATTATTAGCTCCGCACTGAGTGAATTTCAAGGATGGTCAAGCCTAGTTCCTAGTATGACGAAGAGTTCGGGATTTTTCGCGAATGTTAACCAAATGGTTAAAGAGCAGATTTTACTTTTATTATCATTTGATGAGGGTTCTTTGCCTATTGATTATTTGGGTGTGCCATTATTTGCGTCGAGACTGTTTCACAATGACTGCAAAGTTTTTGTTGAAAGGGTTAAGTCGAAAATTAATACCTGGCAAAATAAGTTTCTTTCGTTTGCAGGTCGGGTTCAGTTGATTAATTCTGTTCTTTCGTCCATGCAAATCTATTGGCAATCAGTTTTCCTTTTGCCAAGTGCTATCGTCAAAGAAATTGAAGTTTTGATGCGCGGGTTTCTTTGGTGTCAAGGTAGTATGAAAAAAGGTAAAGCAAAAGTTAAATGGGATGACGTGTGTCTCCCGAAAGAAGAGGGTGGTTTAGGCATTCGTTGTTTAAAGTATTGGAAAATTGCTCTTCTTACATCTCATATTTGGAGAATTCTTTCTCACAAAAAATCTATTTGGGTCAGTTGGGTTTATTCTTATTGGCTTAAAGATCGCAATTTTTGGGATGTTTCGATTCCGGTGAATGCTAGTTGGGGTTGGCGTAAGTTGTTGGGTATGCGTGATATTTTGCGAGGTAGATTCATCCATGATATTGGTAATGGGTCGATTACCTCGGCTTGGTTTGATGAATGGAACGTTATTGGGCCTCTTATCAATGTAGTTAGACGTCGTGACATTGTTAATGGAGGTATGTTCTTAACCGACCAGGTTTGCGATAATGTTGATCAAGGGGTGTGGAAATGGCAGCCAGATTGGGTAGATCGTTATAATATTTTGAATAATTTGGCACCTCATGTACTGTCAATGAATAGAGACATCGTTATGTGGAAAGATTTAGGTGGATCTAAATGTGATTTCTCTATTAGTCATGTTTGGGAATTCTTACGCCCTCATGCTCCTATAGTACAATGGTACTCAATGGTTTGGTTCTCTCAATGCATTCCCCGTCACGCTTTTGTTGTTTGGCTTCTTATGGGTGAATGGTTAAAGACTCAAGATAGGCTAAAGGCTTGGGAGGTTCATCATGGTTCTTCGTTATTATGTCCTCTATGAAATATGGTGCAAGATTCTCATGATCACCTCTTCTTCTCATGCACGTTTTCGGCTCAGGTATGGTCCTTAATTTTAAATCATATTGAGTTTCCTATGGTCACGCATGGATGGAAGGATTTTGTGCTTTTGGTGAGCCCTTTTGCTAGTAGGAATGTGGCTAGTATTGTCGTTATAAAGCTTCTCCTTGCTGCCTCTGTGTACTATGTTTGGCAAGAAAGGAATCGTCGTTTGTTCAACAAAGGCAGTCGTTCTCCGGTGCAGCTTTATGAAACCATTTATTCTACGGTTCGATTGAAGCTGATGAGTTTTAGATGGAAGTCTACTCCGAGTGCTCTTAGGCTAAAATCAGATTGGAAAATATCTTGAGTGTGTTTTTATTTTATGTAGAGCTTCGGCTCATGGTTGCTTTATTTTGTTAAAGCTTGGTTGTTTTGTGAGGTTATAGGGCCTGCCCTATAACTCAGTACTTATTTGTTTCGTTATTTATATCAAATTCACCGGGTAACACCCTTTTACCCAAAAATAATTAAAATAAAAATATATAATTCTATGATCAATGAAATCTTGCCTCCTAACTCCAAACTGATTGCAAATTACGTAGTAATAAAATACAGTAAATTTTGATTATTTGATTCCGAGATAAAAAAAATTAGATGGAATAATTGAAAAAATGGAAGAAGTAATAATTTAAGAAGGTTTCTAGATTAGTCCAAGATTTGTGATATGGTTTTACGTGGAGCCATTAGGCTTGGATTTTTTATTTTCAAAAAAATAAAACAAAAACCATCAAAAAATTTTAACGAATTTATCTTTCTTTTCGCCGTGAGTTAGATTTCACCGCCATAACCGCTCAACTCGAAATAACTCTACGAACTAAACGGCAATAAGTTGTATTTGACACGAAGCTTCGATACACTACTAACAGAGCATTTTTTTTACAATAAATATGAAAGTGATTTGAATTTACATTTTAAGTCCTTAAAATAGTTATGAACACGCAAATTTAAGTATTATAATATTAAATATACATGACGACTCCCTCGAGTACTATTATTTTGCTGAAATGACTGACAACTTTTTTAAAATTAAACTCGCGGATTACACTGTTATTCAAAAAATAATTGTATATAATAATTATAAAATAATATAACTTACACTTTACTAACGCAACGTTCCATGACAGATTTTTAATGTACGCATATTTTCTTTAAATATTACATAGCATATAATTCATATATAATTTATAAGATATTAATGGTGAAAAAATTGTAGACATTAAGTTATTAACACAACCCAAAACCATTTTTAAAATTTGTCAATACCACGGGCTCTTAAACTCAAAAGAACTTTTAAAATTTGTCAACACCACGGGCACTTATACTCAAAAGAATAATTGTTTGAAAAATTAATTAATTTTGCACGATTATTTTGCCCACCGTGCAACAGTCAATTTTTAAAATTTGTCAATACCACGGACTCTTAAATAACTCTTATACTTTTTATATTTTTTAGTATCGCTATTTACATACCAATATGAACTGTAAATTACATTTTTTGCACAGATTTTTACACACCCGTACAATGCACGAGCTCAAAAAATCTAGTATTTATATATATGCATATATATATATATATATATATATATATATATATATATATATATATATATATATATATATATATATATATATGTATATATATATATGTGTGTGTATGTATACAACAACAACAACAATACCTAATTCCACTAAGGTAGAGTATGGGGGAGGTTAGATGTAGACAGTCCTTTCCTCTACCCTAAAGTAAAAGGAAAGTCATTCCTCCACTCGCGGATACCTATCGGTCCCTAGGTAGAGGAAGTCGTCCCTCCCTATTCTGTAGAGCAGAGAGGCTGCTTCCTAGGGACCTCCGACCAGAAAGAACCATGAATTCCGATATGTGAAGTAAAAATATACAAGTAAAGTTGATAAAATAGAAAGTTTACCATGAATAATGTATACTCCAATACGATATGTATAAGTAAATAAAGCATGTAACAATATAATGTAATATAACATATAAGTAAAATATGTGAGTGTCAAATATGCAAGTATAACAAGTCATGTAAGTACAATAAGTATACGTAAATATGTTGGTAAGAAGCATGTAGGTATAATATGCAGTATAAAAAGATGGTATATCATGTAAGCATATACAAATAAATATACAATGTTAGCATAAAAACATGAGATATGTAAGTGCGTATAATTTAATTGCTATATAATGTAATACAAACATGTAAGCATATAGTGCAATAAAGCATGTGAATATGGTACAATAAGTATAGATATATTATATATCCATAAAACATGTACAGCCAATACGTAAAGTCCCACGGAAAAAAAAAGATACATAATAATAGACATATATGAAGTGCACACAAGCAAGTAGGCAAGGAATAATATATAAATATATAAAAAAAAATAAACAATATGTAGAACCTAGTTATCTATTCTAATTCTACTCCTCCACAAATTCCTATCAGAAGTCATGTCCTCGGTCAATAAGAGCTCCTTCATGTCAAGCTTCAATCTATCCTCCAACCTACGTCTGGGTCTACCCCTTCTCCTTACGCCCCCAACAACGAGGGTCTCGACTCTCCTAACCGGGGCTAAAAGTGGGCGCCTCATAACATGCCCGAACCATCTAAGTCGTCCTTCCCTCAACTTGTTGGTTATGTTCCCAACTTCCAAGTTCTCTCTAAAAACTCCATTTGGTATCATATCTAGCATGGTCTTACCACACGTCCACCTAAGCGTCCTCATTTCTGCCACCTCCATCCTCCTCTCTTGGGCTTTCGTCATTGGCCAACACTCTGAGCCGTACAACATGGCCGGTCTAATTGTCACCTTGAAAAATTTTCCTTTCAATTTAAGGGGTACCTTCTTGTCGCACACCACCCCTTTCGCTGCCTTCCACACAACCATCCTACTCGTATACGATGCATCACGTCCTCATCTATCCTTCCCAATTTGTAAAACATTGAGCCTAAATATCTAAAGGAATCTTGTGGAGGTAAAATTTGATCCCCAATTCTGACATCCACTAAATCCTCTTGTTCTTCTTTGCTCGTCTTGAAATCGCATCTAAGGTACTCCGATTTAAGTCTGCTAATCCGTAGGCTATTTGATTCTAGGGCAGTCCTCCATTGCTCTAGCCTTCTGTTAAGCTCATCCTGGGAGTCCGAAACTAAAACAATATCGTCGGCGAATATTAGGCACCATGGGATGTTATCTTGTATCCTCTTAGTTAGTTCGTCTAGGATCAAAGCGAAAAGATATGGGCTAAGGGCCGATCCCTGATGTAAACCTACCTCTATAGGGAAAAACTCTGTGTTTCCTACTGTCGTGCACACGCGAGTCTTCGCCCCATCGTACATATCTCTAATAGTTCTTATATATCTACTTGGGACACCCTTAGCATTAAGAGTCTTCCAAATCAGCTCGCGCGGGACACAGTCATAAGCCTTTTCCAAGTCTAAGAACGCCATGTGTAGGTTCTTTTGTTTTTCCCTATACTTCTCCATAAGGCTTCTAACGATGTGAATCGCCTCCATCGACGAGCGTCCTGGCATGAAACCGAATTGGTTCTCTGAAACCTTTGTCTCGCGTCGGAGTCTCGTCTCAATCACTCTCTCCCAAAGCTTCATAGTATGACTAAGTAACTTTATGCCTCTGTAATTACTACATATTTATGCATCTCCCTTGTTCTTGTAAATGGGAATGACCTCACTGAGTCTCTATTCCATAGGCATCTTTGCGCTTCTAAATGTCGTGTTGAAAAGGTTTTTCAACCATCTAACCTCATCGCCTCCTAGGCACCTCCACGCCTCAATCGGGATTTGGTCTGGTCCTACTGCTTTGTTTCTCCCCATCTTTCGTAGGGCTGATCTAACTTCCTCCTAGTTAATCCTCGTGCAGAAACAGTTGTTTTGATATTCACGAACCTCGTGGAGTTCCCCGTTCCGCTCTATTCTTTCCCTACCAAAAAGGGATGCAAAATACTCTTCCCATCTTTTCTTAATAAGGTCTTTTCTCACTATACTTTGGCCTGCTTCATCCTTGATATATTTGACGTTAACTAAGTCCCTACCTCTTCGCTCCCTACCTTTAGCTATTCTATATATGTCATTGGCTCCCTCTTTAGAGTCTAGTTTCCTATATAAATCTTCATAAGCTTTGTCTTTTGCAATTGCTACGGCTTTCTTTGCTTCTCTTTTAGCTTCTTTATATCTTTCTTCTACCCTAGTTCTCTCTGCAGGTGTCCCTTCACCAAAAGTAATGAGCTCCCTAAACCTCGCCTGCTTTAACGCGACTTTCGTTTGGACATCGTCACTAAGCCACCACGATTCTCTACTACTCTTATGGGCTCTCGATGTCCCTAATGCCACCCCTAAAGCTTATTTTGCCACCTCTCTGATAGTGGACGCCATGCGGTTCCATAACTGGTCTACGTCAGCAGGGGCTACGTAAACCCCTTCTACACTCAATCTATTGGCAACAGTTGTTCTAAAAGCAATGGGTAAAAAGCAAACATGTCTCTTCAATATGATACTCTCTCCGTGTCATGTTAATAATCCAATATTCTATATTGAGATGTTTCAAACTAATAGTTCAATTTTTATAAAGAGAAAAAAATAAGAAGCTTAAGTTCTATTATGTCCTTAATGTATGTGGATATGATTTAAGAAGAAAGAAAATGTATGGGTAAAACTGAAAAGTAAAAAGAAAGTATATTATTTTTATAACAATTTCTTAAACTGTATGTTTTTTGTTTGTAGACTATTAATATGGGACGGAGGAGTAGTATGTAAGCAATACGTATAAATACCTAACTATATACGCAATGTGGACCTAGAAACATGTAGCATGCATAACATATAAATGTAAAAATATACCATAGATAAAAAAAACACGGATAGTTTTGAATTTAACTCAAGTAACACATTGGATAAATAGGTCATCATGATACCAACGTTTTGGAAATTATGAACTAATGGCTCCCCAAATTCTCTCCCAAAACAACCCCACCAACAATGCAAAATTCAAACCTTCATATCCAAATTCCATCCCTTTAACAAATCAACATACATCAAAATCAAAACAACAATTTCACTCATTTATAAAAAATTCAACCTTGTTTCTGGGGAATTTAGATCCATCGATTGACCCACACACCATTCAAAATGCTTTTTTGAGTTATGGTACAATCTTGGGCATTTCTTGGAAACAATACAGAGCATTCGCATTCATCAAGTTTCAAACCATAGATCAAGCTTCTCTAGTTGTCGAAACAATGAACGGTAAATTCCTTCTTGGTCGTCCTGCATTTGTAAATTATGCCAAGAAAGATATGAACACGAAGTTTTTGCCCAGGTACGACCACAATACCACCAATTCAGTCGATCCTAAATCTAACCCTCCACCCCCACATTCTTTGAAACCTGGAATCAATCTTGCAATTAACCTTGAAACTACCAATCGTTGTTGAATCCGTTTCCACATGGGGTCACTACGGGTATATCGTTTGCTGCAAAGACGAGCCTAGTTATAAACGTATGACTAGTGGCCCTTTGTCTAGTGAATTGGAATTTCTAGATATCATCCCAATGTCTGAAAAAGCAAACAAGTATACAAGGATCACCAAAATCGCCATTAGAGGTGTCCCTTTTAACTGCTGCTCTTCGAATTGCACTATCGAAATCACCAATTATTTTGGACGAATGATTCAGGTAGATACACTATCTCATAATCTCCCGGGGACGGATGTGTTACACGCAATTATAGAAACTGATGATCCAGGGAATATTCGACAATATGTTGAAGCCAAAATTGAAAATAAATTCTTTGGTAAGCTTTGGATTGAAGAAGTCTATGAAGAAGATATCATGGAAACAATTGATAGCGTTATCATTGAGGAATATAACGAATTTACTTTAGCCGATTTGCAAGCTTTTAATGATGTTCAACCCTCACCGGAAAATGTTTCGCCGGCTCCGGCTCCGGTTCCACCTGTCATCATCCTAGAAGAGGGGGAAATTAAAGTTGAAGAAACCTGTTTGAATTTTGAATCGCCTAAAAAAAGCTTCAACACCTTTTCGGCTAATGTCCCTAGAGTTATCCACAACTCTATGGAAAAAGTCTCTTGTGTAGTTAAAAAACAAAAAGACAGAGGTGTTGTGTTTAGTAATGCAGAAAAAGAAATCAAATCAAATCTCTTTAGGGTAAATAGTGTGGCTTATGTACCTGACAATGTAGACACAAGTGAATTGCCTCTTTCAACCCCTACATCACCTAAGACACATGCTCCCTTTTTTCTAAACCTAAATGACTATCCTACCCTTGCTCCCCATTTCCTAAAAACTTCACCTATTCCCAATGATAATGCTAAAAACGAACAAATATTTCATAGCATTATCCCTCAAGAAAGACAAGCTTTTAGTTGCAATTGTTCTATTTACAAGTGATATTCGTTTAAATAACAAAAGGTGAAGACAAAAGACAGATTCGACGAATTGAAGACGCAAACGACCAAAAAGCTCAAAAGTACAAAGTACAATCAAAGTGGTTCAAATTATTGATGGGAAACGTCTAAAAGTTACAAGAGTACGAGCCGCAAAACGCAAAGTACAAGATATTAAATTGTACGCAAGGACGTTCGAAAATCCGGAACCGGGACCAGAGTCAACTCTCAACGCTCGACGCAACGGACTAAAAATTACAAGTCAACTATGCACATAAATATAATATAATATATAAATAATTCTTAAAATTATATATATATATATATATATATATATATATATATATATATATATATATATATATATATATATATATATATATATATATATATATATAACCGTCGACAAATAAACAAACAAAAGCATGTGAGCTGTAAAAGAAGGCCATGCGATCGCATGGCCAGAAGGCACAAATGTCATGCGATCTCATGGTGAACAGTATCAGGCCACATCCTATAAAAAGCAACGAATTCAGTCGAATGTACACATATTTTCAATCTCTCTCTCACAGATATATATATTATAATTTTAATTTTAATTTTAATTTAACATTAATAATAATAAGGGTATGTTAGTGAATGTTGTAAGTGTGTAAGTCGAAATTCTGTCCGTGTAACGCTACGCTATTATTAATCATTGTAAGTTATGTTCAACCTTTTTAAATTAATGTCTCGTAGCTAAGTTATTATTATGCTTATTTAATGCCGAAGTAATCGTGATGTTGGGCTAAAATATTAAAGACGGGATAATTGGGCTTTGTACCATAATTGGGGTTTGGATAAAAGAACGACACTTGTGGAAATTAGACTATGGGCTATTAATGGACTTTATATTAACTAAATGATACCTCGTTAATTTAATATATAGACTTATAATTTGACGTATCTATAAATAACCACATATGCTTAATCGGGTACGGTGGGCGGGATATCTATAAATACCAATAATTGTTCATTTGACCGAAAATGGGGATTGATTAATAGTCAATGGACTTGTTGAAACAGGGGTGAATTACATACAAGGGTAATTGGTGTAATTGTTAACAAAGTAATAAAACCTTGGATTACACGCAGTCGATAACCTGGTGTATTTATTAAACAAAGTATTAAGACCTTGTTACAGTTCGAATCCCCAATTAGTTGGAATATTTGACTTCGGGTATAAGGATAATTTGACGAAGACTCTTGCACTTTATATTTATGACTGATAGACTATTATGGACAAAACCGTATGGACATATCAAACATTCCAGGACAAAGGACAATTAACCGATGGTAATAAATTAAAATCAACACGTCAAACATCATGATTACGGAAGTTTAAATAAGCATAATTCCTTTATTTCATATTTCATCGCACTTTTATTTACTGTCATTTTATTTATCGTACTTTTAATTATCGTACTTTTTAATTATCGCAATTTTATTTATTGTCATTTTATTTATCGCATTTTAATTTATCGCACTTTAATTATTATCATTTACTTTACGCTTTAAATTAAGTTATATTTATTTTTTAATATTTTACATTAGGTTTTAACTGCGACTAAAGTTTTAAAATCCACAAACCGGTCATTAAACGGTAAAAACCCCCTTTTATAATAATAATACTACTTATATATATATATATTTATATATATACAAATATAGTTTTAAAAATATAGCGTTAAACTTGGTTAGCTCCCTGTGGAATGAACCGGACTTACTAAAAACTACACTACTGTATGATTAGGTACACTATCTATAAGTGTTGTAGCAAGGTTTAGGTATATCCACTTTATAAATAAATAAATAACTTGTGTAAAATTGTATCGTTTTTAATAGTATTTCCTAGTAAAATATAAGCTATTTCGTATACACCTCTACGCACATCAAGTATTTTTGGAGCCACTGCCGGGGACTGCTTAAACGCAGGAAGCGAAACGCTATATATATATATATATATATATATATATATATATATATATATATATATATATATATATATATATATATATATATATATATATATATATATATATATATATATAAAGATTTTTATTAAGTTTTAATTTTTTTTATAAAAATGCGTTTTAAATATTAAAAATAGAAAAATATAAAAATAAAAAAAATATATATATTTTTAAGAGTTGTTTAAAATATATAAATTATAAAATATTTTTATTTTAGTTTGTAAAAATATAAGTTTTTATTTAATTTATATAAATATTTTATATAAATATTAAAAGAGAAAAAAAAAAAAATATATATATATATATATATATATATATATATATATATAATTGCAATCGGGCCAAGGTACTGTAGCAGCCCAACTTCTGGCTTGTTTTCTGGATCCATGCAATCGCATGACTCAACAAAGGAATTTCATGCGGTCACATGAAATGACTTAACAGGCCTGAAACCTTGTACGTATGAAATTAGGGTTAAGATTTAATTATTATTATTATTAATTAATTAAGATTAGGGTTTAATTTAATATTAGTTAATTTTAGATCTTAATTAATTTGTAATTTAATTGTTAATTAGTTTTATTAATATATAAATTAATACTTTTATAAGATAAATATAAAAATAATATTTTTATAAAAATAAATAATTTTATCACTTTTTATATTTTTTTATATTTCGTATCTTTTTAATCTTTTATTCGTAATTTGTATTTTTATCGCTCGTAACAAGTTTTAAGATATAGTATTTGCCATAGTTATTTTTATTTCTAGATTTTTAGATTTTGCCGTAAAATTCCTTAAGTGCTTTTTCTTTAGACTAACATATAGGTGCTTTAAAATTTTGCTACGCCGTTTTAAGATTTTAGTACTTTTTAAGTTATTGTCGTTTTGGATTTAGAATTCTTTTAAGCTTTAATACCTTTAGACGTAACTTTTAATTTTTAGTTTTTAGAATTTTAAGTTTCAACGCGCTACTTTCTTATTTTTATTTTTCGACCTTTTATTTTTCGACGTTTTCCGACGCGCTCTTTTTCTTTCTTATTTCTCGACGCTCTAGTTTTTTTTTAGGACATAGAATTTTCCTTATTTTCTTTTAAAATTTCAACGAAAAATTATTTTAAACGGTTAAATTGATAGACATCCAAAATTTTCTGGTTCGTAGTAATAGTTGGATTTGTTAGTGGCGAGTTGTGGGCTTCCGATTTAAAGGGTCCTGGCTACCTGCTGCATCTATTGGCTATTCGAAACGTGGGCAAAATCAGAAAAGTCTATTAATTTGATAACTTATATAATTTTTATCTTTTATAACTAATAGGATATTCAGTGAATGCACCGAGCAAAACGTTCACCACCTTTTATACGTTCACCACCTGTAACTTGATCAAGACATCTAGCCAATATTGTTGCCGTTGATTTTTCTTTAGAATCGTCATCCAGTAGACCAAGTACTCCAATTCAAATTTCCGATAATCCATTTTTTGAACCCGACATCACAATTGAGAATCCGGAGGATATTCAGGGACAATTCAGAGATCCTAAACCATTAATCTTTCCTCCGGAACCACCAATCATTCAAACAGAGATTGTCGAGGAACAAACCATTAAATCAGAATCCTCTAGTGATTCAGAATCAACAAATTCAATCAAGGAAAATCTGGAACCTCTAAGTATGGAAGACCGAATGAGAGCTAAACGCACTGGCCAAGGTCACGCAATTACTCAACCAGACATTAATGCGCCAGATTATGAAATTAAAAGACAAATCCTACACATGGTGACTAATCAATGCCAATTTAGTGGTGCGCCGAAGGAAGATCCAAACGAACATCTTCATACTTTTAATAGGATCTATACTCTATTTAAAATCCGAGAAGTGGAGGATGAACAGATATATCTCATGTTATTTCCCTGGACTTTAAAGGGAGAAGCCAAAGATTGGTTAGAATCGTTACCTGAAGGGGCGATTGATACATGGGATGTTTTAGTTGAAAAATTTCTTAAACAATTCTTTCCGGCATCTAAAGCCGTGAGACTTCAAGGAGAAATAGTTACGTTCACACAAAAGCCAAATGAAACCCTATATGAGGCGTGGACAAGATTTGGAAAGTTATTGAGAGGATGACCGCAACATGGTTTAGACACTTATCAAATAGTACAAATATTCTACCAAGGATGCGACATCACTACACGAAAAGACATCGATATAACAGCTGGTTCCATTATGAAGAAAACCTCAACTGAAGCTTACAAAGTTATTGATGACACTGCTTCCCACTCTCATGAGTGGCATCAAGAAAAAGATATCGTTAGATCATCTAAAGCAGCTAGAGCCGATTCTAGCCATGACTTTGATTCCATTTCTGCAAAGATAGATGTTTTCGAGAGATGAATGGAAAAGATGACTAAATATATTCACTCAATACGAATTAGTTGTGAGCAGTGTGGAGGACCACATTTGACAAAAGATTGTCTCAGTATTGAACAAACAATGGAACAAAGAGAGAATGTTTCATACATGAACCAAAGGCCTGGAAATAATTATCAGAATAATTATCAACTGCCAAGACCAATCTTCAATCAAAATTAGAATTATAACCGAAATGTTTCATACAACAATCAACAAGGTCCTATCAATCAACAAGTATCCAACAATACCTACAATCAGCAAAGACCTATTTTTCAAAACAAACCACCACAAACCGATGATAAAAAACCAAATTTTGAAGATATGATGTCGAAGCTAGTTGAATCTCAAACTCAATTTTTCACATCTCAGAAACAAACGAATGAAAAAAATGCTCAAGCATTTAGAAATCAACAAGCTTCTATTCAAAATTTGGAACAAGAAGTGAGCAACCTAGCAAGGTTGATATGTGAAAGAAAACCGGGAAGTCTACCTAGTGATACAAATGCTAACCCCCGGAATGAAACAGCTAAAGCCATTACCACAAGAAGTGGTATTACACTTAAACCACCTGAAATACCTGTAATTTCTGATTACTCTATTCCTACTCCACAAGAACCACAATCTGAGCAAGATAAGGAAACAAAATCGGTAGTTGAAAAGGTTAATGAAGATAACACAGTTAAGGCTAAACCTTATGTTAAACCATACCAACCACCACTTCCTTACCCGAGTAAAATGAGAAAAGAAAAACTTGAAGCCGAGCAATCCAAATTTTTGGATATGTTTAAACAGATAAATGTCAATCTTCCTTTCATTGATGTGATTTCAGGAATGCCTAGATATGCTAAATTCTTGAAAGATCTAATCACAAATAGAAAGAAAATGGAAGAACTCTCGGCTGTTACTATGAATGCTAATTGTTCTGCAGTATTGTTGAATAAGATACTAGAAAAATTATCTGATCCAGGAAGTTTCACAATTCCATGTTTTCTGGGTAGTCTTAGTTCAATAGAAGCATTGGCAGATTTAGGTGCTAGTATAAATCTAATGCCGTATTTACTATACGCTAAACTAGACCTTGGAGAATTGAAACCAACAAGAATAAGCATACAACTAGTCAATCGAGCAGTAAAATATCCTAGAGGGATAATGGAGAACATGCTAGTTAAAGTTGATACTTTAGTATTTCCAGTAGATTTTGTTATTCTGGACATAGAAGAAGATTCTCGAGTTCCTCTCATATTAGGAAGACCATTCTTAAACACGGCTAAAGCAATAATAGACGTGTTCGGTAAGAAACTGACCCTAAGTATAGAGGACGAGAGTGTTACCTTTTCTGTTGATAGAGCCATGCAACAACCGCAATCTGCAGATGATACATGTTATTATATTCAAACTATAGATTCACATGTAGAATTGTTAGAAGAATTTTCAGAATTACAAGGAACAGGAGAATGTTCTTTAGGAGAAGGAACTGAATCAATTAATGAAGCTGAAATATTAGCTACACTCATGGCTAATGATTATGAACCAACAACAGAAGAACTTCAAATGCTAAAAGAGGAAGACAGATATCGATACAAATCATCGATATAAGAACCACCGATATTAGAGTTAAAGCTACTTCCAAACCATTTGGAATACGCTTATTTACATGGTGAATCTGAATTACCTGTAATAATATCGTCTTCTCTTACGGAAAATGAAAAATCTTAACTCATTTCTGTGCTAAAAGCTCATAAACCAGCTATTGCATGGAAGATTCATGACATTAAAGGCATAAGTCCTTCATATTGCACACATAAAATCCTTATGAAAAAGGTCATAAAACATATGTGCAACGCCAAAAAAGACTAAATCCTAATATGCAAGATGTTGTTAAGAAAGAAATTATTAAACTGCTCGATGCAGGTTTAATTTATCCAATCTCTGATAGTCCATGGGTAAGCCCAGTTCAATATGTACCTAAGAAGGGTGGCATGACTGTCATCACAAATGAAAAAAATGAGCTTATTCCTACTAGGACTGTGACAGGATGGCGTGTTTGTATTGATTATAGAAAATTAAATGACGCCACCAGAAAAGATCACTTTCCCTTACCTTTCATTGATCAAATGTTGGAAAGATTAGCCGGAAATAGTTATTATTGTTTTCTTGATGGTTTTTCCGGATATTTTCAAATTCCAATAGCACCCGAGGATCAAGAGAAAACCACGTTCACGTGCCCTTATGGTACTTTTGCTTACAAACGCATGCCATTTGGACTTTACAACGCCCCTGCAACCTTTCAAAGGTGCATGATGGCGATTTTTCACGATATGATAGAAGAATGCATGGAAGTTTTCATGGATGACTTCTCAGTCTTCAGTGATACATTCGAATCATGTCTAGTTAATCTTGAACGAATGCTTATTAGATGCGAACAATCAAATCTAGTTCTTAATTGGGAGAAATGTCATTTCATGGTTAAAGAAGGCATCGTTCTTGGTCATGAAATTTCAAAGGAAGGAATTGAAGTGGATAGAGCTAAAGTAGATGTAATTGCTAAACTTCCACATCCCACCAATGTTAGAGGAGTTAGGAGTTTTCTAGGGCATACCGGTTTTTACCGACGCTTCATAAAAGATTTTTCTAAAATTGCCACTCCTATGAATAAACTCCTAGAAAAGGATGCCCCATTCATCTTTTCAGATGAATGCATCAAATCTTTTAATATTCTTAAAGAAAAACTCACTAATGCATCGATCATGATAACTCCAAATTGGAATCTACCATTTGAACTCATGTGCGATGCAAGTAATTTTGCAATGGGAGCCGTTTTAGGACAAAGGATTGAAAAACGATTTCAACCTATTTATTATGCTAGTAAGACATTACAAGGAGCACAAACAAATTACACAACTACTGAAAAAACAACTCCTTGCCATTGTCTTTGCTTTTGACAAATTTCGTTCATATCTCGTTCTAGCTAAAACGGTGGTCTATACCGACCATTCTGCTCTTAGATACCTATTTTCGAAACAAGATGCTAAACCACGATTAATCCGTTGGATCTTACTCTTACAAGAATTCGATATTGAAATCCGAGATAAAAAGCGAGCAGAAAATCTCGCCGCTGATCATCTTTCTCGTCTTGAAAATCCTGAATTAGAAGTTCTAAATGAATCGGCCATACAAGATAACTTTCCTAATGAATATCTTTTGAAGATCGATTATAATGAAATTCCATGGTTTGCAGACTATGCAAACTACTTAGTATGTGGATTCCTTGAAAAAGGGTTGTCGTACCAAAAACGAAAGAAATTCTTTAGTGATATAAAACACTATTTCTGGGAAGATCCACATTTGTTTTAAAGTTGTCCCGATAGAATAATATGCCGATGTGTATTCGGGGATGAAGCCAGTCAAATCTTAAACCATTGTCACACAGGACCAACAGGAGGGCATTATGGGCCTCAACTTACAGCAAGGAAAGTCTACGACGCTGGATTCTATTGGCCTACAAATTTCAAAGACGCACACCTTCTTTGCAAATCCTGCGATGCTTGTCAAAGGGCTGGAAAAATAAGTCAACATGATGAAATGCCACAAAAATGTCATTCAAGTATGTGAAGTATTTGACGTTTGGGGTATTGACTTTATGGGTCCATTTCCAAAATCTCATAATAATCTCTACATTCTCGTTGCCATTGATTATGTATCTAAATGGGCGGAAGCACAAGCTCTCCCAACTAATGATACACGAGTTGTAGTCAACTTCTTAAAACGTCTTTTTGCAAGGTTTGGAACACCGAAAGCTTTAATAAGTGATCGGGGTACTCATTTCTGTAATAATCAACTTGAGAAAGTTCTCAAAAGATATGGAGTAACTCATAAAATCTCAACCGCTTATCATCCACAAACAAGTGGACAAGTTGAAAATACCAACCGAGCATTAAAACGTATTCTAGAGAAAACCGTAGGATCAAATCTGAAGGAATGGTCCATGAAATTGGAGGATGCACTCTGGGCTTTTATAACAGCCTATAAAACTCCAATTGGAACCACAACTTTTAAACTCGTTTACGGAAAAGCATGTCATCTTCCAGTAGAAATTGAACACAAAGCATTTTGGGCTTTGAAGACATGTAATCTTGATTTACATGAAGCTGAACGTATATGGTTAAGTCAACTAAACGAATTAGAAGAATTAAGGCATGAAGCGTATGAAAATTCGTTAATCTATAAAGAAAGAACGAAGAAATGGCATGATAAAAGAATCAGAAGTTCAAAAGAATTTAAAGAAGGAGACAGAGTTCTTCTTTTCAATTCACGATTCAAGCTATTTCCTGGAAAATTGAAATCAAGATGGTCTGGACCGTTCATAGTCAAAAGAGTTTTCCCATACGGAACAATAGAGTTAATAAATTCAAATGGGATTGAATTTAAGGTTAATGGTCACAGAGTTAAACATTACATACATGGTCCGATGGAAGTTGACAATGAAGTCAATCATAATTTCACCACCCAAGAAAACCCTCAGAATGAAAGCATAAATATGCTATCAACAACATATGAAAAACCAAAATTAGAAGACGGGGAAGCTTCAAATTGGAGTGATGAAGAAGAATTCTTATACAAACCTCCCATTCTAAGAAACGAAGAAAAATGTGAACAAGAAGTTCAAGTAGAAGTGAAAGAACCAAGAAAAGATCACTTGGAAAAGGGTAACAAACCAACTCTACTTACTAAAGTAGGAGACCCAGGTGAATTTATCATTTCTTGCTTGCTTAATGATGGTGCTATGTATAATGGACTCGCAGATTTAGGAGCAAGTGCAAATGTTATGCCTCTTTCCTTATATAAAAGATTAGGTGTGGGTAAATTAAGACCAACCAGAATAGGTGTTCAATTAATTGATCAAACCATTAAACATCCGGTTGGAATAGCAAACAATTTACTTGTTAAAGTGGGAAGTTTGACCTTTGTTGCAAATTTCATAGTTATTAATATGGAGGAAGACCTTGATATTCCTCTAATTTTAGGTCGCCCATTTTTAGCAACCACCGAAGCGTTCATTGATGTAAGAGAAGGTAGAATAACACTTAGGGATGGTGACAAATCGATTACCTTTGTGAACTGAAAGTTTAGATCTCCACTAACCAAAACTGTTGAACCAATAATAACGCCTAAGTGTGGGAAAGATGAAGCAACAACCAATGATGACCTGATAACAAAGAACCCCGTTATTGATACGAAATTAGATGAACCCGTTTTTAACAGTTCAATGAAGAAACTTTATAAACGGATTCAAGATGCTAGGATTAAGGGGAACTTTAAGTTATGTAACCGATTATTATCCAATTTGTCACCTAAAGAAAAGGCAATATTAGTTGAATTTGTGAAAGTTATAGAGGAAATCAACAATTGGCTTGAAGTAAAAGTCATAGATATACAAGTTGTTGATAGTCCAATTGAAAACGAAGTTAATCACAATTTCAACACCACAACTAATTAAGTGTGGGGAGAATCAAGTCTTTTAAGGATAATATATATTTCTGTTAGAGTTAGATATTCTGTTTTCGAGTAGTTTCCGAGAATGGAATCCGAATGGTCTTTCCCTAACAGACCCTAAAGAGCTAGTCTTCTCCCTCCATTCTGAATTTTTATTTTTTTAGGTTTTACGAGATGAAGAATTCCTTTGATCTGAACCATGGTCTAATGCTACACGCTATGATTACTAAACATAATAATGACATACTTCCGAGTGAACTGGTATCATTCATAAGAGAAAAAATGGACGGAGTAAGGAAAGAACTCAGGAAAGATCATCATAAGATACATTTTGGTAAAGAAAAATCAAAATCCGCAACAAAAAGAAGAGCACGACACCTTGAAAGATGTTACAAATGCGGAAAATGGTCACACGAAGGTAAATGTTCAAACAATCAAACATATTCAAATATAGAATTTGTTACTCTATGCAGAGAAGGACCGTTTATATGTTTAGAAGAAAAGATACTGAAGAATCGAGGTTACGCTTATGTAGCTATGGAAAATCAAATCACACGACTCTCCTATGAGTCAGCTAAAGTAGGTCTCTGAGAATTCTTTCTCACAGGTAAGTATGTACAGTTTTTATTTTTATTTTATTGCTTTTAACCTTTTGATAATAAACACTGAATCGTTCACTATAAAGTATTAAATTGGTATTTAATAAAATTAGGTATGCGTAACCGAAATTATTGATATCATACAAAAATTTATTATATCACTGCGAAATTTACCGTTTATTCTTAAGGTATAAATATCTTTAATCAATCAATCCAAAATATTTCAAAAATTCGTCAGGAGTAAAACTAGGTAATATAGCCGAAATTACTTTACCCAAAAGAGTGGCGTATATTTTTGATAATATTTGATTGATTAAAGAGGGATAAAAGGCCAAAAAGATTTTTAATTTTATTTTTACCTTGTTTTTAAAATTAATATATAAATATTAAATTAATATTGTAAAACTTTTTAAATCAATATATTTAAGTTTTTAAGTATTTTTAAAAATTAATATTTTTAATATAAGTTTGTATGTATAAAAACAAAAATAAAATATAAGTTTGGTGTGAATTTTTAATTTTATGCATCTTAAATTTAAGTTTGGTGTGAATTTAAAAACAAAAATTTACTTTATTTCACTAAGTTAAAAATATGATTTTAAAATTCGTCGTGAGTTGAAAATTAGGTCGTTGAACCGAAATTGCTTTACCCAAGGGAGGGACGAGAAATTTTATTATCATTATTTTTAATCTTATTGAATTAAAGTATGCCAAAAACATTAAAAAAAACCAAAAAAAAATCTTTGCTTTTAAAACGACGCTTAAAAAGTAACACATTTTAAAACTTTGTTGAGAGACGGACTAGGACTAAGATCCGAAACGCCCTCATTCTAAAAGAAACAAAATTTTAAATAATTTATTAATTGTTTCATTAGTCAAAGGTTTATATATATATATATATATATATATATATATATATATATATATATATATATATATATATATATATATATATATATATATATATATCAGATCCCATGTGATCGCATGGGGTTCCTTTGTAAAAATCATGCGGTCGCATGGGGATCAATTTCTGGTCAGAATCAAATATCCAGCGACCTGGTTCTCTGTTTCCACTCCACACACACACATACGCGAATACCTCTCAAAAACCTCTCAAAAATTCGCAAATTTTCACCAAAATTCATCATATTTCGTCCTAAAATCAACTCTAATCATGCCTAGGTTTGGATTTTTTAGCAAGAAGGTAAAAATTACACCCCTAAACTCTTAAATTTCTTAGTTTTTGTGATAATTACCAATAATTTACCTAATTTAATTTTGTTAATTTCTAGTGTAATTAGAGTTAAATTGTTAGTATATTATGCATGTATAACCTAGATTGATGCTATTTAACATGATTTGAAGCCAAAAACTTCAAAAATTTTACAAATCTAGGGTTTGTGTTCTTGAGCAATTTGGGGCTTTTTGATATAAACAGGTTATGGCCGATTTTTATCATGAATTATTTCTAAATTAAGTAGTGTAACATGTTTAGGTAGATAAATGATCCAAACTTTGATCCTAAACATGATTTTTGAGAATTAAAGTGGACTTTTTAGGTCTAAAATTCATGAACTTGATTAAATTGATGCAAATGCCATTTGAAACTTGTTTAATTGCTAGTAATGGTTATTTTAACATGTTATTTGAGTTGAATGCTTATGAACTTTATAAACATTTTCATAAATGCTTATTTGAAAAAGTGTAGAATTGTTAAAATTGTGAAAATGTGTATAAGTTTAATTTTGATTAAACATGTTATTGTAATTATTTCAAGTTGTTATTTTGCTAACACTAATGCATATTTGGATGCACAAATTTTGTATTTAATGTGTTTTGCAGAGAAATACCGATACTGATGGTGCATCATCATCATTTAGGCAACCTGCTCCAGAACCTGAACCAGAAATGCAATATGAGCCACAATATGAACCAGAACCTGAACAGGAGCAACAACAGGAACAACAACAATAACAACCTGATCAACATGTACCATATTATGATCCGCAACTAGAATATGTTAATGCCTACGTACAATTTCCTATTCATCCAATAGTAGAACACCCAACGATTCATGAAGCACAGTTGCATCCCAATTTGAGATTTGATCGAAGTTGGAGAGATTACCAGACGTACCAAAGTAACCAATTTAAACTGGTAATGAAAAATGTAGAAGTACCAAGGGTAATCGATTGGGAGCCTTTGGAAAGGGTCCAACTAGTTAACTCAGTTAGACATCATTTGATCCAAAGGTATGGCAGCTCTTCTTTTCTCGATTAGGAACGTTTATTCACCATTTGTAGGCCTGTATATAAAGAATGGTGTGTTGAGCTTATGAGTACTATAGCGTTAAATACGGATGTAGTTAGGATAGATGATAGAAGTTTTCTTAGATTTTTACTTGGCCGTAGAATGTATAGGATATCCATGCTGGACATGGACAGGGCTTTACAGATTTACACTCCTGGTGAATTACTACTACCTGATTGTATGAATTTGATTTATCATGGTGAAAGGGTAGATAGGAATTTTGACGCGGACGCCATCTGGAGGCGTATGTCAAATTATAATGTTTTTTCGCTGGGAGAAAGACACTCCTATTTAGATATTAACAAAGCAGAGCTACATATTATACATAGATTTTTAGCTAATTCGATTACACAAAGAGGTAAAAACAAGGAGAATATGACCTTACACGACTTATTTTACCTTAAGTGTATTCGAAATACTAGAAGCTTTGTTAATATCCCCCTACTGTGTCATTTTTTATCTGTCCAAAGTAGTGGTAGGAATACAGGATGTGGGAATAATAGGAGGAGTTATTTTTGTTACTTTCATTGGAGAGTATTTGTGTAACACCCTGATTTCTGTTTCAGCTAAGTGGGATGCCGTCCAAGAAGTGGGACGCCGTCCAGTATTAAAGAGTGGGACGCCGTCCAGATTTTGGGACGCGTCCAAAATGCCTGACGGGCCAGCTGTTTTAATTGGTTTTAAAAAGGGGTATTTTGGTAAATTCACTTAGGTGTCAGTTTGTAGCCCTCAAATATGATCCATTTGGTCATTGTGGATCACATTTCATCCTCACAAACACTCTCATCCACATCTAGAGAGAGGAGAGTTTTAGAGAGAGAGGGAGAGGTGGATTTGGAGAAGAAGGAGTCGGGTTCTCACCAAAGCTCGGGTTCTAAAGTTGCTCATCTCGTTCACGGCTACATTGTTGTAGTATTGGTACATTCCATCGGCGAGTTGTGGATTATTCGGTTGCATTCTTCAAGGCGACAAGGTGAGTGTTAATATCCTATGTGCATATGTATGTGTAAGATGGGTGTGGGTCGGGTGAAGTGGTTCTCGGTTATAGAGCTCACTTCACATATAGGTGAATTTTATGGACTTGCGTTTAGGTCCAATTGGCACGGTTGTGCATTTTGGTTGACCACCTTTGGTGAGGTACACGTTTTGTGTGTACGTTATCACACGTGTTTGTGACGTGGAGTATATAACCCCAATGGTGAAGGGTTGATATTGTTGTAATGTGGATAAACCCGATGTGGTGGATCTTATAATCCCGGGACCGTGGGTTTTGAGTTGGAGAAGTAAATCACGTGTGGATGCGGATTCACGATGACGCGTGTAGTTCGGTCATCTTATTGGAAGTGAATCTCGTGTAGTTCGGATTCACGATGATGCTTGTAGTTCGGTCATCTTATTGGAAGTGAATCTTGTGTAGTTCGGATTCACGATGATGCGTGTAGTTCGGTCATCTTATTGAGGTAGTGATCTCGTGTAGTTCGGATTACTAAGGCTCATGTATTCAGCCAACCTCGATGTTGTCTTGTTGAGGATAGTAATCTCGTGTGGTTTCGGATTACTAAGGCTCGTGTAGTTCGGCCAATCTTCAATGTGGTGTTTGGTATTCGGTAATGGGTTAAGGGGTTAACCTTATTCGTTTATATATTGTTATGTATATATTAACGTGTTGTTGTGATGTAGCTAACCCTCCGGGTGTAGCTAATAGGCGATGTTCACATCGTCGTTGATGAACTTATGTTTGTTGTTGTATCTTTAGCTCGTTGCTTAGTGATTATATGGTATCCTTAGACTAGCTTGTCTTTATGCTTGGATGCTCCGGTATGCGGTATTTGATATTTTGTGTGGCGTGTCCATTTTATGCATATATATGTATGTAGTATATTCTCACTCACTAAGCGTTAGCTTACCCTCTCGTTGTTTACATTTTTATAGATTACATGGATGCGGTGGCTCGGGTAAGCACGGGAACTAGTGGACTTGCGTAGTTTGCTTTAGAAGGCTTGCTTTTGGATTTGATTAGGATTGGGTAGCGAATCCCAATCACCATGCTCGGTCTATGTTTTAAATTAAACTAAATGGGTCGAAATGGTCACTTGGTGATAATTTGGGTCGATGTGGGCCCAGTATTGTAAAACTCGATTTTATTGTGGAAAACTCTTAGGTTTAATTATCATAACATATTGTGAAAGTGTTTTGGTTTAAAAGTGTCGGGAAGCGGGTTTACCGCTCGCGTGTGTTTGAAAAACTGATCAGAACTTTTTAGTGTATTTGGACGCCGTCCTAGATGGCTGGACGCCGTCCAGTCCTTCAGAGCTGGACTCCGTCCTGATAGCTGGATGTCGTCCAGATGTGCTGTTCCAGAAAAAAATTAGCACGTTTTTGGATGGATAACGGGTTGGGTCGTTACAAGTGGTATCAGAGCATGGTCTAAGGGATTTAGGTGACTTGAGATAGGTGCCTAGACTTAGACTTTTGTGTGTGCTAAATTGTTGCGGGACTTGTAGGAGTACGGGTCGGAATGGGTTATAGTTAGTGCCTTATTTGTAGGTGGACTAACGTTTATATTAGTAATGCGGATATTATTAATATATTATTGTGTTGTGATAATAATTCTTGCGTGTGCTTATATCGCGTAGAATTTTATTTGTGTTTGGTTATATCATCGAGCGAGGCGGTCGTTGTACTAACGAGTGATACGGTGTGTGTGCGTAATAAGGACTTGCAAACCTTATTACGGGTACAAATCGTGTCTAGCAAGTGATGTACGATGAGTGTTTAGCAAGATGGGGTGGTGTTGTGTGTATAACTTTATACGTTCGTGATCTAATCGCTTTTGCATTCCTTAGAATGGCGACGGGAAACGGGATCGAGACGAACGACGTGGAGTTTAACGCTAGAGTTGCGGCCGCTGTTGCGGAACAAATGAGTGCGTTACGAGAAGAAATGGATAGGAAGTATTCCAAACTTCAAGGTAGTAGTGGATTGGAGCGTTGTCTTAAGAGCTTCATGAGGATTAAATACCCAATGTATGACGGGAAATCGGATCCTTTGATAAGCACAACTTGGATCTCGGATGTCGAAGGGTGTTATCGTACTATTGAATGCCCTCTCGAGAAGAGGACAAGACTCGCCACTAGTTTGTTGCGGGGTAGGGCGAGGGATTGGTTGGATGGTAAGATTGATCTTGTCGGTGGCGAAACGTTTATGACTTTATCGTGGGACGAATTTTTAGAGGAATTCTTCGAGGAGTTCCGGACTTCAGCCGATTTGTGGGAATTGCGTAATGAGTTGCGAAATTTGCGACAAGGATCTATGGATTTGAATACTCTCAAGACGACCTTTATGGTGAAGGCTCGTTTTTGTCCGGAGTATTTGGGGAATGATCGTATGTTGATGGGGGATTTCTATCGGACCTTAAATGATGACTTGAAGAGTAAAATTAGCCGGGGTCAAGCGAAATTGTTTGTGGAATTATTCGCCTTGGCTAGAGGTTTCGAGTCGTATTCACGATCCAAGAAGGGTGAACCTTCAAGTGAAAGAAGGGTTGTTTCTTATGGTGCTCCAAGTAAGAGGACTAAGGGTTCGAGTGTGAGCACGGGTGGTACACGGACGGGTATATCGGATGCTAGTACGTCTAGGTGTTACAATTTTGGCATGAGGGGTCACAAGTCTTGGGAATGTCCGGTACCAAAGGGTGATGGCATGGTGTGCTTCAATTGCCAAGAAGAAGGACATCGTAAGTTGGAATGTCCCAAGTTAGCGGGGACGGGTGCGGCAAGGAGACGTTAAGGTACTTTTCATTTTAATAAATATGTCCTTTGATTATTTATTAAGTTCCGTTTGAATTTGAGTTAATTAAATGCCTTGTGTTGTGCATAATGTTGTTATGGGTGACGTTCCTAATGGAAGTACCCTATGGTGACGTTTGATTGTCGGGAGAAGGGCGTAAGACTTGGTGCATCAAGCATTCCTTAGTATTTGGGAAATGTTTCTACCAAGCCATGGAAATGGGTTTTGGTGTTTGATTGTTAAGCGTGTGTTCGCTTTTGTGTTGAAGTGGATGAACCATGAGGTTCGTCGGGTGGATTGGAACCCGAAAGAGATCAAGTGTTTGATCTCGATGTATATTGGTAATGGAGTCTACATGACGCGACATTAGGTTCCTCTTTCATACCTACTAGCATGGTGTTCGACTCCGATTGTGTGGCAGTTACGTTGTACTTAGGGTACCGGAGAGAAACCCTTAGGTACATGAGTGACTAGGTGGAAGTTGATAAACTATAGCAATTGGATGATTGCGAGAGTAGAGTTTGTGTAATTTCCAGACACTGTTCGTTCAAAGTGTTTAAGGATTGGTTAAAATCCTTCGTGTGCTCAAGGTTGGATCAAGAGGTGGTGATGGGTCGTGCGAGCCCAATTGTTGGTAAAGTCTACCTTTGGTAGCATGGTACGGTTGTACAAGGTGCGGTTATGGAACGTAGTTCCAAGTGGGGGAGTTACACTCCCGCTCGAGGAAGTTTTAGTGGGAGATTTCGGATGATGCTTTTGGTAGATCCGGAAATTTTGCCGAGACCTAGTTTTGGTCGATTTGTGGTAGAGTACAATTTCGGTTAAATTGTACTTATGGTTTTGGATGTAAATTATCGCCGAGGTGATAATGTGGTAATCTCGTTGAGAGATAATGGAAGTGTTTGACGAGCAAGGTGAAATCCCTCGATTAAGGGATGTGCGTATCAGATTCTCTTTTAGGGAATTATTGTTTGGTACCTATGATTGATATAGGTGGTTCTTGCTCGATTGTGTAGATGGTTAGTGGTATCCTTTAAGGTTCACTATAGTGTAGCAGAGCGCGATGTTGCACTACTAGTTGTTTGAGGCCAAAAGTGAGTATGTTGATTGATGATGCATGACCTTCGGGGTCCGTTGACTTCATCATGGGATTGTTGATTGATGAAGCATGACCTTCAGGGTCCGCTGACTTCATCATGGGATTGTTGATTGGTGAAGCATGACCTTCGGGGTCCGCTGACTTCATCATGGGATTGTTGATTGGTGAAGCATGACCTTCGGGGTCCGCTGACTTCATCATGGGAATATGTGATCGGTGAAGCATGACCTTCGGGGTCCGCTGACTTCATCATGGGCGTATATGTTATATCGGTGAAGCATGACTTTCGGGGTCCGCTGACTTCATCCGGTGTTGAGTTGTGAATCTCGTGTAGTTCGGATTCACGATGACGCGTGTAGTTCGGTCATCTTATTGTGGAAGTGAATCGCGTGTAGTTCGGATTCACCAATGACTCGTGTGGTTTCGGTCATTGTATTGAGAGTGAGTCTCGTGTAGTTCGAATTCAAAAATGACTCGTGTAGTTCGGTCATTCCTTTGGGATAGTGACTCTCGTGTAGTTCGGATTCACTATGGCGCGTGTAGTTCGGCCAATCTCGATTGTTGTTGCGAGGATGGTAGTGAGTCACGTGTAGTTCGGATTCACTAAGGCGCGTGTGTTTTCGGCCAGCCTTCATGTTGTTTGATATATTGGTTGTTTTATGCACCAATGGTGAGGTCGTAAGGACCGTGTTGTGTGATCTATCGGTTGTTTTATACTCCGATGGTGGGGTCGTAAGGACCATGTTGTGTGAACTATCGGTTGATTTATACACCGATGGTGGGGTCGTGAGAACCATGTTGTAGGATTAGTGATGCGATAGCCGTGCTTCGCTCACATGTTGTTACGGGTGTAACGATTCTCGATTTTGGTACACCTTTGGATTAGCGTTGCCATAGTCATTTTGGGCGCTATCGGTTTTAACCGTTTATTATGATGTTACGGTAGTTGCGTATTGGTCGTATTGCGCACTACAAGAGATGTTTAGTGATTGGTGTTATCCGTAAGGATTCGTTTGGTTCGGTCTTCATCGTTTCGGGTTGTTGACCTTAGGTTGAGACTTGGTTGCTTTTAGCATTGTACTCGGTAAGGGTACGCTAAGGGATTGACATCTCGGATCGAGATTGGTTGAGTTTTTCACGATGTGAGGGATTGACCATGGTTTTAGTGCTCGAATTGTGATTTGATAAATCGCGTGTGACGATTTTAGTTGTAAAAGGTGATTCATTGGGAAGAGTTGCCTAGGAAAGTTGGTTTGAGACTTATGTTTGAGGACAGTGGAGTGTGGTCCGTTTGGTTAAGTGACGAAGATCACGAGGACGTGATCGAGTTTAAGTGGGGGAGAGTTGTAACACCCTGATTTCTGTTTCAGCTAAGTGGGACGCCGTCCAAGAAGTGGGACGCCGTCCAGTATTAAAAAGTGGGACGCCGTCCAGATTTTGGGACGCCGTCCAAAATGCCTGACGGGCCAGCTGTTTTAATTGGTTTTAAAAAGGGGTATTTTGGTAAATTCACTTGGGTGTCGGTTTGGACCCCTCAAAGCTGATCCATTTGGTCATTGTGGATCACATTTCATCCTCACAAACACTCTCATCCACATCTAGAGAGAGAGGAGAGTTTTAGAGAGAGAGAGAGGTGGATTTGGAGAAGAAGGAGTCGGGTTCTCACCAAAGCTCGGGTTCTAAAGTTGCTCATCTCGTTCACGGATACGTTGTGGTAGTATTGGTACATTCCATCGGTGAGTTGCGGATTATTCGGTTGCATTCTTCAAGGCGACAAGGTGAGTGTTAATATCCTATGTGTATATGTATGTGTAGGATGGGTGCGGGTCGGGTGAAGTGATTCTCGGTTATAGAGCTCACTTCACATATAGGTGGATTTGATGGACTTGCGTTTAGGTCCAATTGGCACGGTTGTGCGTTTTGGTTGACCACCTTTGGCGAGGTACACGTTTTGTGTGTACATTATCACATGTGTTTGTGACGTGGAGTATATAACCCCAATGGCGAAGGGTTGATATTGTTGTGATGTGGATAACCCCGATGTGGTGGATCTTATAATCCCGTGACCGTGGGTTTTGAGTTGGAGAAGTGGATCACGTGTGGATGCGGATTCACGATGACGCGTGTAGTTCGGTCATCTTATTGGAAGTGAATCTCGTGTAGTTCGGATTCACGATGACGCGTGTAGTTCGGTCATCTTATCGAACATGAATCTCGTGTAGTTCGGATTCACGGTGACGCGTGTACTTCGGTCATCTTATTGAGGTAGTGATCTTGTGTAGTTCGTATTACTAAGGCTCGTGTAGTTCGGCCAACCTCGATGTTGTCTTGTTGAAGATAGTAATCTCGTGTGGTTTCGAATTACTAAGGCTCGTGTAGTTCGGCCAATCTTCAATGTGGTGTTTGGTATTCGGTAATGGGTTAAGGGGTTAACCTTATTCGTTTATATATTGTTATGTATATATTAACGTGTTGTTGTGATGTAGCTAACCCTCCGGGTGTCGCTAATAGGCGTTGTTCACATCGTCGTTGGTGAACTTATGTTTGTTGTTGTATCTTTAGCTCATTGCTTAGTGATTGTATGGTATGCTTAGACTAGCTTGCCTTTATGCTTGGATGCTCCGGTATGCGGTATTTGATATTTTGTGTGGCGTGTCCATTTTATGCATATATATGTATGTAGTATATTCTCACTCACTAAGCGTTAGCTTACCCTCTAGTTGTTTACATTTTTATAGATTGCATGGATGCGGTGGCACGGGTAAGCGCGGGAACTAGTGGACTTGCGTAGTTTGCTTTAGAAGGCTTGCTTTTGGATTTGATTAGGATTGGGTAGCGTATCCCAATCACCATGCTCGGTCTATGTTTTGAATTAAACTAAATGGGTCGAAATGTTCACTTGGTGATAATTTGGGTCGATGTGGGCCCAGTGTTGTAAAACTCGGTTTTATTGTGGAAAACTCTTAGGTTTAATTATCATAACATATTGTGAAAGTGTTTTGGTTTAAAAGTGTCGGGAAGCGGGTTTACCGCTCGCGTGTGTTTGAAAAACTGATCAGAACTTTTTAGTGTATTTGGACGCCATCCCAGATGGCTGGATGCCATCCAGTCCTTCAGAGCTGGATGCCGTCCAGATAGCTGGACGCCGTCCAGATGTGCTGTTCCAGAAAAAAAAAAATTAGCACGTTTTTGGATGGATAACGGGTTGGGTCGTTACAATTTGGGTGTAGATAGGGATCAAGGGGGTCCACTTATGGTATGTAGGGAACATGATGATACTTTAGGATTGAAGGTCTATCAGGGTGCTAAGGTATTAAAGAGCAGACGCAATCAGGCAATACCATATGATGGTAATCATCCACAGGTAGAGAGAGGTTCAGATGAGGAAATGGAGGAAGCATATGACATTAGGGATGTCATTAGGGAGGCTATGACTGACGTCTACCAGCAGATGACATCCGTAGGCCATTTGATTCTAGGGCAGTCCCCCATTGCTCTAGCCTTCTGTTAAGCTCATCCTGGGAGTCCGAAACTAAAACAATGTCGTCGGCGAATATTAGGCACCATGGGATGTTATCTTGTATCCTCTTAGTTAGTTCGTCAAGGATCAAAGCGAAAAGATATGGGCTAAGGGCCGATCCCTGATGTAAACCTACCTCTACAGGGAAAAACTCTGTGTTTCCTACTGTCGTGAGCACGTGAGTCTTCGCCCCATCGTACATATCTCTAATAGTTCTTATATATCTACTTGGGACACCCTTAGCATTAAGAGTCTTCCAAATCAGCTCGCGCGGGACACAGTCATAAGCCTTTTCCAAGTCTAAGAACGCCATGTGTAGGTTCTTTTGTTTTTCCCTATACTTCTCCATAAGGCTTCTAACGATGTGAATCACCTCCATCGACGAGCATCCTGGCATGAAACTGAATTGGTTCTCTGAAACCTTTGTCTCGCGTCGGAGCCTCGTCTCAATCACTCTCTCCCAAAGCCTCATAGTATGACTAAGTAACTTTATGCCTCTGTAATTACTACATATTTATGCATCTCCCTTGTTCTTGTAAATGGGAATGACCTCACTGAGTCTCTATTCCATAGGTATCTTTGCACTTCTAAACATCGTGTTGAAAAGGTTTGTCAACCATCTAACCCCATCGCCTCCTAGGCACCTCCACGCCTCAATCGGGATTTGGTCTGGTCCTACTGCTTTGTTTCTCTCTATCTTTCGTAGGGCTGATCTAACTTCCTCCTAGTTAATCCTCGTGCAGAAACAGTTGTTTTGATATTCACGAACCTCATGGAGTTCCCCGTTCCGCTCTGTTCTTTCCCTACCAAAAAGGGATGCAAAATACTCTTCCCATCTTTTCTTAATAAGGTCTTCTCTCACTATACTTTGGCCTGCTTCATCCTTGATATATTTAACGTTAACTAAGTCCCTACCTCTTCGCTCCCTAGCTTTAGCTATTCTATATATGTCATTGGCTCCCTCTTTAGAGTCTAGTTTCCTATATAAATCTTCATAAGCTTTGTCTTTTGCAATTGCTACGGCCTTCTTTGCTTCTCTTTTAGCTTCTTTATATCTTTCTTCTACCCTAGTTCTCTCTGCAGATGTCCCTTCACCAAAAGTAATGAGCTCCCTAAATCTCGCCTGCTTTAACGCGACTTTCGTTTGGACATCGTCACTAAGCCACCACGATTCTCTACTACTCTTATGGGCTCTCGATGTCCCTAATGCCACCCCTAAAGCTTCTTTTGCCACCTCTCTGATAGTGGACGCCATGCGGTTCCATAACTGGTCTACTTTAGCAGGGGCTACATAATCCCCTTCTACACTCAATCTATTGACAACAGTCGTTCTAAAAGCAATGGGTAAAAAGCAATGGGTAAAAAGCAAACATGTGTCTTCAATATGATACTCTCTCCGTCTCATGTTAATAATCCAATATTCTATATTGAGATGTTTCAAATTAATAGTTCAATTTTTATAAAGAGAAAAAAAATAAGAAGCTTAAGTTCTATTATGTCCTTAATGTATGTGGATATGATTAAAGAAGAAAGAAAATGTAAGGGTAAAACTGAAAAGTAAAAAGAAAGTATATTATTTTTATAACAATTTCTTAAACTGTATGGTTTTTGTTTGTGGACTATTAATATGGGACGGAGGAGTAGTATGTAAGCAATACGTATAAATACCTAACTATATATGCAATGTGGACCTAGAAACATGTAGCATGCATAACATATAAATGTAAAAATATACTGTAGATAAAAAAACACGGATAGTTTTGAATTTAACTCAAGTAACACATTGGATAAATAGGTCATCATGATACCAACGTTTTGGAAATTATGAACTAATGGCTCCCCAAATTCTCTCCCAAAACAACCCCACCAACAATGCAAAATTCAAACCTTCATATCCAAATTCCATCCCTTTAACAAATCAACATACATCAAAATCAAAACAACAATTTCACTCATTTATAAAAAAGTCAACCTTGTTTCTGGGGAATTTAGATCCATCGATTGACCCACACACCATTCAAAATGCTTTTTTCAGTTATGGTACAATCTTGGGCATTTCTTGGAAACAATACAGAGCATTCGCATTCATCAAGTTTCAAACCATAGATCAAGCTTCTCTAGTTGTCGAAACAATGAACGGTAAATTCCTTCTTGGTCGTCCTGCATTTGTGAATTATGCCAAGAAAGATATGAACACCAAGTTTTTGCCCAGGTACGACCACAATACCACCAATTCAGTCGATCCTAAATCTAACCCTCCACCCCCACATTCTTTGAAACCTGGAATCAATCTTGCAATTAACCTTGAAACTACCAATCGTCGTTGAATTCGTTTCCACATGGGGTCACTACGGGTATATCGTTTGCTGCCAAGACGAGCCTAGTTATAAACGTATGACTAGTGGCCCTTCGTCTAGTGAATTGGAATTTCTAGATATCATTCCAATGTCTGAAAAAGCAAACAAGTATACAAGGATCACCAAAATCGCCATTAGAGGTGTCCCTTTTAACTGCTGCTCTTCGAATTGCACTATCGAAATCGCCAATTATTTTGGACGAATGATTCAGGTAGATACACTATCCCATAATCTCTAGGGGCCGAATGTGTTAGACGCAATTATAGAAACTGATGATCCAGGGAATATTCGACAATATGTTGAAGCCAAAATTGAAAACAAATTCTTTGGTAAGCTTTGGATTGAAGAAGTCTATGAAGATGATATCATGGAAACAATTGATAGCGTTATCATTGAGGAATATAATGAATTTACTTTAGCCGATTTGCAAGCTTTTAATGATGTTCAACCCTCACCGAAAAATGTTTCGCCAGCTCCGTCTCCGGTTCCACCTGTCATCATCCTAGAAGAGGGGGAAATTAAAGTTGAAGAAACCTGTTTGAATTTTGAATCGCCTAAAAAAAGCTTCAACACCTTTTCGGCTAATGTCCCTAGAGTTATCCACAACTCAATGGAAAAAGTCTCTTGTGCAGTTAAAAAACAAAAAGACAGAGGTGTTGTGTTTAGTAATGCAGAAAAAGAAATCAAATCAAATCTCTTTAGGGTACATAGTGTGGCTTATGTACCTGATAATGTAGACACAAGTGAATTGCCTCTTTCAACCCCTACATCACCTAACACACATGCTCCCTTTTTCTAAACCTAAATGAATATCCTACCCTTGCTCCCCATTTCCTAAAAACTTCACCTATTCCCAATGATAATGCTAAAAACAGACATATATTTCATAGCATTATCCCTCAAGAAAGACAAGTTTTTAGTTGCAATTGTTCTATTTACAAGTGATATTCGTTTAAATAATAAAAGGTGAAGACAAAAGACAGATTCGACGAATTGAAGACGCAAACGACCAAAAAGCTCAAAAGTTCAAAGTACAATCAAAGTGGTTCAAATTATTGATGAGAAACGTCTAAAAGTTACAAGAGTACGAGCTGCAAAACGCAAAGTACAAGATATTAAATTGTACGCAAGGACGTTCGAAAATCCGGAACCGGGACCAGAGTCAACTCTCAATGCTCGACGCAACAGACTAAAAATTACAAGTCAACTATGCACATAAATATAATATAATATATAAATAATTCTTAAAATAATATATATATATATATATATATATATATATATATATATATATATATATATATATATATATATATATATTATATAAACCGTCGGCAAATAAGCATGTGAGCTGTAAAAGAAGGCCATGTGATCGCATGGCCAGAAGGCACAAATGCCATGCGATCGCATGGTGAACAGTATCAGGCCACATCCTATAAAAAGCAACGAATTCAGTCGAATGTACACATATTTTGAATCTCTCTCTCACAGATATATATATTATAATTTTAATTTTAATTTTAATTTAAGATTAATAATAATAAGGGTATGTTAGCGAATGTTGTAAGTGTGTAAGTCGAAATTCTATCCGTTTAACGCTACGTTATTATTAATCATTGTAAGTTATGTTCAATCTTTTTAAATTAATGTCTTGTAGCTAAGTTATTATTATGCTTATTTAATGCCGAAGTAATCGTGATGTTGGGCTAAAATATTAAAGACGGGATAATTGGGCTTTGTACCATAATTGGGGTTTGGACAAAAGAACGACACTTGTGGAATTTAGACTATGGGCTATTAATGGGCTTTATAATAACTAAATGATACATCGTTAATTTAATATATAGACTTATAATTTGACGTATCTATAAATAACCACATACGCTTAATCGGGTACGGTGGGCGGGATATCTATAAATACCAATAATTGTTCATTTTACCGGAAACGGGGATGGATTAATAGTCAATGGACTTGTTGAAACATGGGTGAATTACATACAAGGGTAATTGGTGTAATTGTTAACAAAGTAATAAAACCTTGGATTACACGCAGTCGATAACCTGGTGTATTCATTAAACAAAGTATTAAGACCTTGTTACAGTTCGAATCCCCAATTAGTTGGAATATTTGACTTCGGGTATAAGGATAATTTGAGGAAGACTCTCGCACTTTATATTTATGACTGATGAACTATTATGGACAAAACCGTATGGACATATCAAACATTCCAGGACAAAGGACAATTAACCCATGGTAATAAATTAAAATCAACACGTCAAACATCATGATTACGGAAGTTTAAATAAGCATAATTCCTTTATTTCATATTTCATTGCACTTTTATTTACTGTTATTTTATTTATCGTACTTTTAATTATTGTACTTTTTAATTATCGCAATTTTATTTATTGTCATTTTATGTATCGCATTTTAATTTATCGCACTTTAATTATTGTCATTTACTTTACGCTATAAATTAAGTTATATTTATTTTTTAATATTTTACATTAGGTTTTAACTGCGACTAAAGTTTTAAAATCGTCAAACCGGTCATTAATCGGTAAAAACCCCCTTTTATAATAATAATAATACTACTTATATATATATTTATATATATACAAATATAGTTTTAAAAATATAGCGTTAAACTTGGCTAGCTCCCTGTGGAACGAACCGAACTTACTAAAAACTACACTACTGTACGATTAGGTACACTGCCTATAAGTGTTGTAGCAAGGTTTAGGTATATCCACTTTATAAATAAATAAATAACTTGTGTAAAATTGTATCGTTTTTAATAGTATTTCCTAGTAAAATATAAGCTATTTCGTATACACCTCTACGCACATCACCCAACATCACCGTTTCACCTTCCAAATCTGTTTCTCACCCATCCTTGGTTGATATTGTTTAGTCTTCTAGCCCCACCAAAAACCTTCAGGCAAACTCTTGTATTGAAAAAGGGTATAAAACTTCTTGTGAAAAAATAAAAGCTAGGTGTGTTCCCTCCACTGCCGAGCCCAGTTTTCTTCAAAAAGACACCAAACCTCCTATCAAAAGCAATATCAAAGATCAAGAATGGAGTGAACAAATTCCAAACTTAAATGGTGTTTTTGATACCTCAAATGAAATTAACCATGTTACTAGAGATGAACAGGATTTGAAAAATAAAAACATCTCTTTATCTCAATTTGGGGGCAAGAAAATTAACTTTCCAAGAAGAATTAGTGAACTTTGGGGCCATGATGCAAAATATGGCCGAGTATGATTCACCAACACCTAAATCAAAGCCATGAGGCTCGCCTCGTGGAACACCCACGGTCTCGGTAACGGTTCAAGAGGTCGTATGGTGGGTGCTTTAGCTAACTGATTCCAATTACAATTCATAGCCATACAAGAAACAATGGTCAAACAAGTTAATCAACCGACCCTTAATGAGGTTTGGAAAATTTTTGCCTTTGATTCAATTCAAATGGAAGCAAATGGGCGCTCGGGTGGTTTAGTATCAATGTGGATACTCGACTTCTTCTCTTTGATTCATAGTTGGTGTCATCAACATTGGATTGCCACTATTTTACGGTACCTCCCTAATAACCAAATCGTTCTTATTGTTAACATGTATGCACCCCACATCGAACACAAAAAACAATTCATTTGGTCTCAATTATCTAGTATGGCAAATCAATGGCCGGGTCCATTATGTTTGTTGGGTGACTTTAATTCGGTGTGCACACTCGAAGAAAGATTACGCGAAAACATCGATCTTAATAGCATTGATTCTTTTAACAATTTCATTAATCATGCTAATCTTATCGATCAAGTGTTATCCAACGATGTTTTTACATGGGAAGGTCCGTTAGGAATATTCTCTCGTATTGACCGCGTGCTTATCAATAATAAATGGGCCCTCTTATGGCCCGATGCTATTTTTTAATCCGGTCCTCCTGATCGATCAGACCACAAACTGTTGATTTGTGCAAAAGTGTCAGCAAATTGGGGACCGAAACCTTTTCGATTAAATAATACTTGGTTTTTAAAACCGGGTTTCCTCAAATTCTGTGATGATTTGTGGAACGAGTATGACGTACAAGGGTGGGCAGCCTATAAGATTGCAAAGAAACTGCGTCTTTTAAAGGCGGATATGAAACTGTGGAGTTCATCCCATCAAGATAATGATGACGTCAACCTTAAGATTGTTCAAGGTAATATTAAATCACTGAAGATGTTTTTTCAATAGCGTGATCTCTCCAATTCAGAAATTTTCGAATTGGTTGCCCTCAAAAAAAGAAAAAAAGAGTTATCTGTTCGAATTGAATCAAAGCGGCGTTTACATTCTCGTTTTAATTGGCTGCGATTAGGCGATAAAAACACTCATTTCTTTCACATCGTTTCTCGTATACGTCAACAATCTTCTTACATTGCAGGTATGATGATCGATAACATTGGTCAGATGACCTTGATGTTGTTAAGGAGTTCACAGTGGCGTTTTTTGAATCTCTTTTCAAGATTCAACCGTCACTCTCGTGTATTATTGATATACAGTGGGAGTCTTTGAATTTGGACCATGTTCCGGCCCATTTAATCCTTAGTCCTTGAAGCCCAATTTTCATCTAATGAAGTTTTTAATGTCATTAAGGGTTTCGATGGGACCAAAACACCGGGTTCGGATGGTTACTCGTTACAATTTTTTAAGAAAGGTTGGTCCTTCCTTGAAAATGATATTATGGATATGTTTAATCAATTTCACGCACATCCATCTTTTCCGAAGGGATTCAACTCGTCATTCATTGTCTTAATTCCTAAATCCAATTGTGCTAGAGTGATTGAACAAATGCGCCCTATTAGTCTGATCAATGCTCCGTACAAAATTTTGGCTAAAACCATCGCTAATAGATTAAAGCTTGTAATTCCATTAATTATTAGCGAAAATCAAAACGGTTTTGTACCATCAAGATTGATTTTAGATGGTGTCATGGTTGTCAACGAGTTGTCCATATGGCAAAGTTAAAAAAGAGCCCCCTCATTTTGATTAAACTCGACTTTTCAAAAGCTTACGATTGTGTATCCCACGATTTCCTCCTATTGGTACTTCATAGAATGGGCTTCGGGTACAAGTTTATTTCATGGATCAAAATGTGCATCTCAAATATCAAATTTGCGGTTCTTGTGAATGGTTCACCCTCACGTGAAGCATCACTAAATCGGGGTTTAAGGCAAGGTGATCCGTTGTCTTCCTTTTTGTTCATCATTGTTGCCTAGATTTTGAGTAACCTCTCAAGAGATTTGAATAATGGTTTCTTGAAGGGATGTAGGTTTGCTAATAATCTTATCATTAATCAATTGCAATTCGCAGATGATACGATTAATTTCTCCCAACCAAACGTATGTGAACTTAATCGTATTAAGTTTATATTGGGGTTGTTTTATCAAGTTTCTGGGCTTCAAATGAATTCCATAAAAACGACTCTTTATGGCATTCATGTTTCTAAGGAGGACATGATCTCTTATTCTGCTATTTTCGATTGTAAAGTCGGTTCTTTTTAGGGATGGCAATGGGCGAGAAAAAACTCGTGACCCGCAGGTACCCGATCCGCGATGGGCGGGTAAAATAATTAAATCTTACCCGCGGGCACGGATATGGGTAAAAATTTATACCCGTTGACGGGTTGTGGGAGGGTCGCGAGTATATACTACCCGTCGCGGGTAAAACCCGACCCGTGAATACATGAGACTTTTTTTAATTTACCCACGAATTAATACTTACAATTATTAAATTTTAAAGCTATATTACTAGTATTTGAATAATTATTAAAAATATAATATTACATACAAGGAAAAAACTTACTTTTCACGTCATTATACATATAGCTTGTACATATGGTTTTATATTAATTAAATTATTTGGATTTTCTAATAAAAAGTTGTATATTATTATTACCCGCGGGTTACCTGCGGGTCACGGGTATCCGCGGGTCACGGGCATGGGCGAAAGGTTTTTACCCGCCTGCGGGTAACGGGTCTCAACATGCAAAAAAGAAACCCGATGGGCAGGTCACGGGTATATAGAACCCGTGCCCGTTACCCGCGGGCGCCATCCCTAGTTCTTTTCCCATGGAATACTTAGGTATCCCGAAAAGTTTAACTTCAAACAAATGTGCTAAATGTGGGATCCAATCATCAATAAATTCAAAAAGAAACTAGCCGGGTGGAAAGGTAGATGCCTTTCGTTTGGTGGTAGTTTAGTAATGGTCAATGCGGTAATTTCCAACCTTCCCCTTCATTATATGGCTATCTACAAATCCCCGGTAGTTATCATTAAGAAACTTGAATGTTATCGAAGGAATTTTCTTTGGGGGGCGATTGCTTAAAAAAGGAAACTAGCCTTGTAAAATGGGACACGGTTTGCTTACCCAAAGAGTTAGGTGGTTTGGGTGTCACCCCTCTTCGTATCAAAAATCTTACAATGCTTTGCAAATGGTGGGCGCGTTTCAATTGTCACAAGTCTTGTCTGTGGAAGTCAATTGTTTCTTCTTCCTTTGGTCCTTCATTCCAAGGTAAACTTATTAACAATACTTCCTCCTTATTACTTTTGCAAATTTCACCTATTTGGAGGGATTTGATTAATTTACAAAGTGATGCTTCTCTTCATGGTATCATTGGGTCCAATGCTTGGAAATGAAAAGTAGGAAATGGGGCTTGCATTTTATTTTGGCATGATAGATGGGAAAATGATCGACCCATTAAAGATTTATTCCCTACTCTATATGAATCTTGTCGTGATAAGTTTGCTACTGTAAACAAATTTAGGTCCCTTGATCCTTTATTGTCCAATTATAGTAAATGGGATTTTAATTTGGTACACCTACTGTTACTTTTTTGCTCCATGTGCCACGATAATTTGGCTACTATGTTGTCGCATGTGGTGTTTGACGATTTGGTTGAGGACCAAGTCGAATGGTCTGTTTCATCTACTGGGGTGTTCTCGGTTTCCGACGCTATTTACACTTTGATTCATTCTAACGGGGTCATTACTCCTACTTGGCCGAAAGTTATTTGGGGTAATAACGTTCCCACAAAAGTTATGTTGTTCCATTGGATTGCAATTCACAATTGTATTCCCGTCAAAGACGTGCTCATTAAAAGACATATTTTACCGGCTTCTCAATCGAATGTGTGTATTTGGTGTTTGGAAGACACCGAAACTACCATCGATCTTTTGTTACATTGCAAATGGTCTTTTAAAATATGGGCCGAATTATTCTCTTGGTGGAATGTCTCTTGGGTTATTCCGGGTTCAATAGAAGCATTCTCGTTTGATTGGTTTTTTGGAATGGGAATCAAAGCTTCTAAGTATTGGAAGTTAATTGGTCCCGCCACTATTTGGGCGATTTGGTTGGACCATAACGATTTCATTTTCAATGGTAAGTTCACTTGTTGCTCGGCGCTAATTCATAACATCAAGTTAAAGACGTTTCTTTGGGCTTCAAATCTCAATCTTTGTAACGGCAATCAATCTCACGTGTGGGAACACAATCCCAGTTTACTTTGTTTTTAATTATTCGCAATGTATTTATTCAATTTGTCAATTTAGACCGAGCAAGTCTCCGTCATTGTAACTTGTAGCGCATCTTCATTGCTTTGATGAAGATCTTTGCATTTAATACAATTCAACTTTTCGCCTTAAAAAAGCAAAAAAAAAAAAAAAAAAAACGTGTTGGAAGGAACACATCGAAAAAGGAGTCAGTTCAAGTTTTTTAAGAAACATTGAGTATGTGAGAGGGTATCCAAATGTGTATTTGTATTTACGACATTATTTTATAGAAGAAATACTAACTAATGTATTACAGCTAAAGACTTTAAAACACATCATTATATATATATATATATATATATATATATATATATATATATATATATATATATATATAGAATGATGTGTTTCTTATATATATACTCGTATTACACATGATATACGATTATACAAAACACATGTGTTACTTAATTACATACCATTCTAATCTTTGTTAATACAAAATATTAAAGTTCACGATGGTGTCAAACATCACTTCAATCCCTGCTACATCTACCCATAACTACACCTCACTTGCAGGGAATGAACATTATGAGGGTATTAGCGCGCCGCTAAATGAATGAAAATATCTAGATGGACATCAATATAAGCTGCAAACACAGCTAAAGGTTCGGGTCACTAAACACATAAAGCATAATAAGAGGACCGGCGACATTGTCGTTCAACTACCAACTGGTCGGGCTAGAGTTGACTGATAGTCCCTATTACTGATCAACTAGTATAATCTTCCTGACGTGACATACTCGTCATTTAAACTATACAACCAATCAGTAACACTTGGACTCGACACACATCCCTCAAAAAGCACCATGAAGCAAGGGTTGAGCTCTTCCTTCAGAAAGCACCATGACGGTATCATTGGGTGTACATATAGTTACATAGAATCACTTGCATTGGTTACAGACTCATTACACAGTCTAAACATAAGCACGTCACTGGTCACTATACTTGTCACTGTATAACCATATCCATAAGGATATTCTCACGCACCTGGAAGCACAAGAACTCAGTAGTATATTTCACTGAGCCTTTACCTTTCCTTTATCATTCGAGTACACCAAAATTCCAGTTAGTACACTTTTTCGACAACATTTATATATCTAAACAATATAAGAGATATCTAACTCGTTAGGATCCTTGAAAAATATGAAATCAGACGCACACAAACGCAATCTTAGATTCATAGTTTTTGATTTTAGGATTTAGAAGTCGGAGGTTGTTCTTAGGGTTTATAATTGCTAAAATAGGCAAGTAATGGAACTAGTTGGAGTATATATCAGAGATGGGTTTCTTCATAGTGAGGAAACCCCACTTCCCATCTCATACGAGTATTTTTCAGTTATCAAAAACACAATGTACCTCATTAAGCAGTCCAAACGTGTTTAAATTCATACAAAGAAATAAATTTTGCGGCCTTTGTCGCAAAACACACTTTATTCCATACACAGATAATTATCAAACAAATAATTATTAAAATCACTATATTTACACAAAAAGGTAAATGGGTCATTACCACTATGCCCAAGTTGAGGTTGTTACAAATCTACCCCATTAAGAAGATTATGTCCTCGGAATCTGGTCACGGTCAAACAGATGAGGGTATCTAGATTTCTTACGTAACCTGGTCACTTTCCTGTCTATAGTTCTAATAGGTCCATCTACTATTTACTTATTCGAATCTACTTTCGAATCCTGAAGAGGTAGAATCCGACTTTCATCATTCACTTTATACTTGCGGAGATATCATACGTTGAACGTATCATGAATACCGTCTATTTCTGGAAGAAGATCTAAGACCGCTGTTTGATCATTTAACACTTGTGGAATACTGAATAGCCCAATATATCTTGGTGCCAATTTTTCTCGCTTGCCAAACTCAATTACATCTTTCCATGGCGACACTTTCAAATACATACGTTCACCTATAGAAAACGTCACTGGTCATCGACGAGAGTCTGCATACATCTTTTGTCTATCTCTGACATCTTTTAACTTTTCACGCGCTATTGCCACTTATTCTGCAATTTGCTTCACAATCGTAGTACTTGCAAACTGTTTCTCAACCGCTTCTAACTAACACGATGGAGTTCTACACCATCTACCATATAAAATCTCGTTGGACAGCATGCCGATACTTGAATGATATGAATTATTGTAAGCGAACTCATTAAATAGTAGTCGAGAATTCCACGATCCACCGTATTCTAGCACACATGCTCTTAACGTATCCTTTAAAGTTTGAATAGTTCGTTCATTTTGACCATTGGTCTAAGGATGATAGGTTGCACTGAGGTCAACACGAATACCTAAATGCTCTTGTAGACTCTTCCAGAAGTTAGACATAAACCTCGAGTCTCTATCTAACAGAACTGATAATGGTATCCCATATGTTGACACAATTTCAATCAAATACAACTGAGCTAACTTAGTCAACGAAGTTGTCTCACTAATAACTAAGAAATGTGCACTCTTTGTCAATCATTCTACTATCACCCTAATCATTTCGATTCCCTTTCTAGGTCCAGGGTAACTTTATCACGAAATCCATCGTTATATATTTCCATTTCCACTCTGGAATTTCTAATTGACATAAGGACCCATAAGGTATCTGGTGTTTAGCTTTCACTTGAGCGCAAATGTGACACTTTTCCATGATTTGCGCTATGTCTATCTTCATTTTAGGCCACCAGTACAACACTTACAGATCGTGATTCATTTTCGTACTGCCCGGATGAACAGATAATCTCGACTTGTGCACATCGTTCAAAATTATATCTCTCAATCCTCCAAGACAAGGAACCGAGACTCGTTCATGATAAGTCTGTAATCCTCGAAAATCATTGATTAAATCCTCTTTTCGGTTTCACCTTTAGCTCGGATTTCAGATGTTCATCCCTCAAAGCTTCTAGTTGTGTTATCTTTAGATGGTTCACTATATCAGATACAACCTCCTTTGATGCATATTCATCTTTTTCTGGGAATAAATATAATGTAAACTCTTATGGTCAGTGTAGATAACACAATGCGTACCATAAAAATAATGCCTCCACAATTTTAATATGAAAACCACTGCAACCATTTTTAAGTCATGTGATGGATAATTCTTTTCATTTGGTTTAAACTATCGAGAAGCATACACAGTCACACATTCTCTTTGCATCAGTACACAACCCATACCTAATAGTGACACATCACAATACAAGAAAAATTCGTCTATTCCTTCGGGTAAAGCTAACACTGGTGCTGATAGTTTCAATTCTTAGAACGCACTTTCCAGTTCCTTGCCACATCGAAAAGACACATCTTTCCTGCCTAGTTTTGTCAAGGGACCTGCGATCTTAGAAGAATATTTAATAATTCGTCTGTAGTAACCGGCCAATCCCAGAAAACTCGTGATCTTGGTAGGATTCTTTGTTGAATTTCAATTCATCACTACTTCAATTTTAGATGGATCTACTTTAATACCTTCAGCACACATAATATGACCTAAAAATTGAACCTCACGCAACTAGAACTCACACTTGAAATTTTTTACACAGAGTCTCTCTCGTTTCAAAAGTTCTAACACTTGCTGCAAATGCTCTGCATGTTCAGATTCGGTTTTTGAATAAACCAATATGTGATCATTGAATAAAATCACCTTCGAAATGAATAAACCAAAAGTGTTCACACTCGTTAAAGCACCTCCGAATTGAATTTCGAAGTTAGCTGACATTAGTGCCATTGAAATGAAGTTGAACTCTATATCTATGTGTGTGTGTGTAGTTGCAGAGTGTGTTTTTTCTTCATTCTTCAGTATGTAGTGTGTATATATATATATATATATATATATATATATATATATATATATATATATATATATATATATATATATATTGTTCAAGTTAAAAAACAACCGTTGCAAAATTTATCCATTTTACTCAAAATTATATCTGGCCAACCAAAAACAATGATACACGTCGACAATTTGATCCAAACACGCTCGCCACTTTCACATGCAGGAAGCAAGCACGCCGGCGATTGAACCCTGCAACACGCCTTGTTACCGGCTTGTTGCGGCGTGTTGGAGCTAAAACGCATGTAACACGGGTTGTTATTCATGGTCTTGTGAGTGTTACGAAAATGAAAATGGCAAATACAATCAACCCAATCGTATACATGTATCATTAACATTTTCCTACATATTCATCTCCTTCAACCATTAAATACATTGTACATGCCTTTTTAAATATACGGGAAGTTAGTTATAATGATGATATGACCAGCGGAGGTGATCTACATGTGATGTTGATGTGACAACGTAAACATCCATCACTGATATCATCGAATACAGGTTTATATATGTTTGTTCGTCATGTATAAGGAACTTGCATCTTAAAGTGTATGTGGATAGGTTGTCATCAAAATTTTCAATGATTTAAAGTCTTTGATTGGATTGAAGTTTTGTGACGAAAACTATGAAAATCTGAAAATGTATGAGTGTAATAGTGATTCAAAGATTAAAAGATACCAAGTTGAATGATACATACGTTGCTTTTGAAAACAGAAGATGGAGTATACGTTAGTTAAGGATTTATTTTATGAAACGCATGTATTAGTAATTAGTAAATAAGCTTATTAGAGAAGCATTTCCCTAATGATATTCATAATAATGATAATATAATAATAATAAAAATAATAATAATAATAATAACACTTATAATAATAAAAATAATAATCTTGATTACATACATTAACCTTGCATCAAAGTTGCAATATATTTTCATTTAAAGTTAGATCTATTTTAAAAATACTTGAATCTTAAAATAAAATTAAAAATGAATCAACAAGGTTAACATTTAAAAACAAGAAAGTAAAGGACAAAAGTTGAAAAAGATAAACTACAAAGCCTAGAGATTGGTACTGGGCTAGTGGAGATAGAACACAAACCATTATGCCTCAAAAAGCTACACCCAAATCAAAAGGCTTTTATAAAGGTTATGAAACACTTGTACTTTTCCCATTAGCTAGTTGTACATTTTTTTACTGTGGACCCTAGAAAAAAGAGGGATTTTGCATCAAAACCAGTCCAGTATTATGTGCTGTAAAAGAAGAGCAAAAGCACATTGAACAAATGTATCGAATTCCCCCTCCATTAGTAATCAAACCACCACTTCAAAGCTACAAAATCTTACCTACTAAAATCTAATTCTAATTTGTAATGATTTTTTGACAACAAATAATGAATTAGTACTGCTGCTGTTGTAGCTGAAAATTAGTTCCTGTGACAATAAAAGTCAAAATGACTGACCACTTTGGTTAACTTCATATCTATGATTCCAAAAGTAAAAGAAGAGAAAAATAAGATCCAAAAAAGAAAAGGGCTGTAAATCTGTAATGTACAATAGATTCGAGTAGTATAAGCATTTTTAACTTAACAAATGCATATAGAGGTCAAATCGTAAAAATTAATCGTATAGTAACTCAATATAGTCCCACAATCTTCCACCATAAAGCTCCGATTAATCCCCATAGCGCTATGTTGATTAACGCCATAATGATCCCAAGTTTAAAAACATCCGGGAGTTTTACATAACCAGCTGCAATATAACATGAAATTCCGTTCACACTAACATTTAAGATAACTGTCCGTTTGCCGTTCAAAAAAAAATGTAAAATTTAATTCATAAAACCAACATATTTTTTCCCAAGAATAATATAATATTATTACTGAAAAAATAACTTTTGGTAGTCATATATGACATACTACCCTTTTATGAGAATATCAAAATATTCCATTCAAGCCAAACTAACCCATTAAAATTAAGGGGTCCTGACCCATACCCATTTGGACCACATCTAGTTATCAAAATTGAAAAAGTTAGGACAGAAAAAGTACCTCCATAGTATACAGCAGCCTGACCACTACTGTAATGAGTGAGTGCACCAAAAAGATTTGTGTTGTATGCCAAAACTAAGGCAGAAAGAACACCCGGGACCTTAGCGGATAGATGCATTGAAAGGAATGCAGAATATAAAGCACCAACGTGAGCTGTTTGACCCGCGAATAAATAATGAATGAAGAAATAAACGGCTTGAAGAATAAGAAGCTCGATTTGCCACCCGATTGAAAGAGATTTAAGAAAGTTGGCTACACATTTAGACAACCATGGTACAACACCTAGAGTTGTGAGTTGAGATGCCATGCCAATGAGTACCGCGAACCAAGCTAATGTATCCCATGCTGATTTTTCGCTTAGGCAATCGTCCCAAGTTAGTACTCCTAGTATTAATAGGATTGATAAACCAAGCATTGCTGCAACCACACTTGATATGTCTAGACTCTCTCTGCATCCACACATTAAGTTTGTAAGATTCAAGAAATATTAACTAGCAAGATTACATTCCTATTCCTATTTCTAATAATGTTAAAGTAGAGCAGTTTTTTTTATTACATCAACATTCATATTTGACGAACTTAATTAATTATCAAAATCTATGTACACAATAGGGTCGTGACCTAGTACTAAAGACTGGTCTCAAGTTCAAGTTCGAATATTAGGAGAATATAAATATAATCCCTTTATGGTCACAGAGGTTCACTTGTGACGCCTTAGTCGGTACAGGCTACCCACAAATCGAGTGGTCGGTCTAAGATTAGTCGGTTCGCAAAGCAGATCGAATACTTAGGTAAGTAAAAAAAGTGACATATTTGTGATTCTTGATCCTACACTATAAGATTATTACACTATGTTTGGGTATTAATAATGAGATATGTTACACCCACATAAATTTCACATAGAATAATTTGCAAAATGACATAGCATATGAGATGTAACAATCAAAATCTTTTGTTGTTTATATCTCCCATCTTTTTCCTCTAATTTAATTGGTACAACTTTTAAATTTAGATATTTTGTTGTAAAAACTTTGTGATTTCTCATTAATAATCATATATTTATTTTATTTTTCATAAAACATATTCTTTTTGCCTTTGTTGATTTTGTTAGTTAATTCGTAAAAAACAAAATAATTTGGACTGTTTATGACCGGTTAAGAATGTAACACACAAACTGGGCCATCTCCTATAGTTCACAGATTGGGCTTTTAACTGGGCCATGTGTACAATAAGTTTGATCCTAATAAATTAGATCTAAACTAAATCCAACTTACCCGGAGATCCATAAAGCAACGGTGACAAGCATGGTTCCGATCATGATCCATTCATCACTTTTCACCTTACCCATTTGCTCTAGTTTATTTCGAGCCAAGATAGGTGCGTCTGGTGTATGTTTTGTCTCAGGCGGAAATATCTTATATATGATAAACGGAGTTAATACTAGCGTAACAGTTGCTGGGAGACATGAAGCTTTGAACCATGCGATCCACGGGCTTTTGATTTTCACCCCTAAACTATCAGCTAATTTGATACACAACATGTTCTGAGCCGCGGCTGTTAAGAAAAGTGCACTTGAGCTACTTGATGACTGTCATAAACATGTGTTAAACGCGTAAACAAACTAGTATTGATTTAGAATTACAAATATAATTGCATCGGTGTATTAGTAGCCTATACGGGGTAACGTTCTAACAACTAAGCTACTAGAGTCTAGTTTCTTGTATAACCCTTACTAATCGGGCTACGATTAAAAAAAAAAAAAAAAAAAATCCTCTCGTTTCTTGTTACGAGCATGGATAGTTGACCCATGGATTAAACCATATTGGTTTAACGGGTCAAACGGTAACCGTTATTAAAGTCAGTTGAAGAATAATAGATCTGGTTGTATGTGTACTTCCAAGCATGACCATGCTCCCATTATCTGTTTGCATTTACTTCAGTTATGCATGATCTTGTACTTTAAGAAGTAGTTTTATTATTTGTTCTAAGTATCTGTTAGGTAGTAGTAACCGTATGTCTTTAATAGTATAAATATGTATTACTTTGTTTAAATTGATATGAATGAAAAGTATTTTGGTTTAGCCAAAAAAAAGTCTGTATCTCTCTATTTTCTTTGGAGATTGGTCATCTCGAATCGGCTTCTATCATCGGATTTCGCGGTCGACTCGAAGGGACCGTATCAATGATGCTTTCATTGAGTCAACGTGAGTTCCTCGCGACTTGCGTTGAGAAAATGAGTGCCCTCGTTGAGCAAATGAACAAAAAAATGGATAAGTTGATCGAGACCAACACCCGACTTGATTTGTTGGCCAAGCAACTCTCAACTTATTTCGCCACCAAGAACCATCAACTCGAATCCATCTCGCAACAACTAGCCATACGCACCATCAAAACTGCCAACAACATTCCCACATTCACCAAAAGTGGAAGCCATGAACCACTTACACCCACTTGCGACCTCAACATCATTGCCACAAACCTCCATGTTCCTATACTTGACACCACTTCTACCTTCACCAAAATTGTTAGCAATGAAACCCACAAACCCCCTGAAATCAGCCCCCACCGCCTCCTGCCACATTACCATCACCAAACCCGTCATTATTGAACCACTTAGACAACCCCTATCATTCCTCCACCTGAATCAATAACCGAAACAGTTGCTACACTGAAACTTATGTGTTTTGGTTCACAACTTCGGTCGTTATGTGGTACGGGTCACATCTCCGGCCATCCACTTCTCCTTCTCGTCAATTATGGCCAGAAATGCGAGCCCCCAAAGTTTGTAGTTCTTCCCAATCCACATGAACCACCATGGAAGCTACCACAAGTCATCGAATTATCACCGTTTCGAGCTTATGAACGACCACCGAGGAAACCACCATGGAAGATATCTACAACCTTGAGGACAAGGTTGATTTTCAACCGGTGGGTATTGTTACGAGAATGGATAGTTGACCCATGAATTAAACCATATTAGTTTAATGAGTCAAATGGTAGCCGATATTAAAGTCAGTTGAAAAATAATATATGTGGTTGTATGTGTACTTCCAATCAAGACCATGTTCCCATTATCTGTTTGCATTTACTTCAGTTATGCATGATCTTTTTTTATTATTTGTTCAAGTCACTGTTAGGTAGTAGCAACCGTATGTCTTTAGTAATATAAATATGTATTGCTTTGTTTAAATTGATATGAATGAAAAGAATTTTGGTTTATCTCTCTATTTTCTTTGGAGATTAGCCATCCGAATCGGCTTTTATCATCGGAGTTTACGGTCGGTCGACTCGAAGAGACCATATCATTTCTTCTTATGTATTGTCTATTGTTGTTTGATAATAGGAAGCTTAAGCTAAAAAATAGTTCATATTATAAACGGATAATGTTTTTTTCTATTTGACTTTCCGGAGGAGCACACATTTGGGATGCAGAATGCCCCCTAATTATATAGTGAGCAATTCCAACTTCCAAGGCTATTACTGGCCCCACCTAAAGTTATGTTAATGGTGATGCTAAGACTTATCTTAAAGCAGCGTTAGCTAAGTTGGATTAAAAAAGTGACGGAAGGTAATGAAGGTAACGCAACGTGAGTCACAAGCGTCAATCACATATGTGACTAAATATCACGTTAGAGCACTGGGAGTTACTGGGAGTGGTGAGTGAGGTCACTTGACATGTCAGGCGTGACTAGTGAGTCAGGAAAAGTGGGGAGTGGTGACCTATGTCAGTTAATGTGTTAGTTAGTGTGTTAAAATAATATTTTATTATATTTAATAATTTATTCCTTTTGAGAAAAAAAAGCAAAAAGAAAAAAAATGGGGTAAACTTACGTCGCCTCTGTGACTGACATGGGGTATATTTGGGAGACTGACATGGGGTAATATGGAGTGGGGAGTGGTGTCACTTGTGACTAGGTGGGGGACGGAGCATGTGACATACTCCACTCCCATTGCTCTAAGAGCACTGGTAGTGGTGACTGAGGTCACTTGACATGTCAGGCGTGACTTGTTGAGTCAAGAAAAGTGGGGAGTGGTGACCTATGTCAGTTAGTGTGTTAGTTAGTGTGTTAAAATAATATTTTATTGTATTTAATAATTTATTCCTTTGAAAAAAAAAAGCAAAAAGAAAAAAAAATGAGGTAAACTTGCGTCGCCCCTGCGACTGACATGAGGTATATTTGGGAGACTGACATGGGGTAACATGGAGTGGGGAGTGGGGTGACTGATGACTAGGTGAGGGACGGAGCAAGTGACGAGCTCCACTCCTATTGCTCTAATGATCACAAATTCAACCAACCAATTATGAATTAATATTATTATATTTTTGTTAATAAATTTTTTTAATAATTTTCAATTATTACATCACCTTATAAATATCTTACACAAAAATTTGACCTTTCAAATTAATGAAGGTCAAATATACTCACAATCAAAATCCCACTTTTCACCAAAAAGTACATGATTTCTCTCTGATGTCACTGTCAGGGTTATAATAGTCTAATATTTTTTTCTTAACATTTTATAAATTCTACCATTATTTTGGCACGATTGAAAGAAATAATAGTATAAGAAAAAGACCAAAGGACCATTAGTCTGACAGTATTGTGATAACCCTTGTAACCAAGTGGTTGAGGATTCAAGTCATATTGTGGACATATTTCGTAGATTATTATAAATATTTGTCCATTTGATCGAACCTAAAAACAGATGTCACGAGTTCGAGTGCTAAATTTGAGACAAATTGGATTGATCGATTGTTTTAACTCCGATAAACGTGTCAACGTAGTCGTAATTTGGATTTACGAGGGTGTAAAACAATCGATCGGATTAATCTGCTCAATTAGATTGATCAATTTATATCTTAGGTGATGAACTCAGATTAAGATATCAGAGTTCAATCGGAATTGAGTAAACTTGTGTATGAGATATGATTTTGGCAGAGTAAGTTTACAGTAATCGCGTCGGTCAAAGTGAATGAACCAATGGGTCTATTTATAGGGGCAAAGTTTGTTATGTAGATGGCTGATGTGCCACACGTACCATTTGTGATTGTAACAAACCGGTGTAACAAACTTTTGTATTTTCATAGGCTTATGTGATACAGACGCTCCACTCGTGTGCCAATGCCTAGATATTTTGATGCACGTGTGCATATAATCAAATAGCCGGCCCACTTGATCAAATTAAAGGGCTTACATGTAAACACATCTAGTGTTTCTTCACGAAACCTTCTATCCGGTATCTTGCATGTCTGCTCACGGTGTCATTTCTTTGTCTGCAAGTGTCTTCTTGTTTCTTCCCAACGTACTCTTCCCGGAAGTAGTGTCGGCTTCATTTAGGGCTCTTGCCGGTTTCAAATTCTTTATAAAAACATATAATAAAATAAAGATTACTCCGTATTTGATATGGAGCAAATCATTAGGTGTATACGTTTCTCTTTAAGACTCCTTGTAGCGGTGTTGTGCAACGGCGTGGGGGGTGACATGGCACTCGACGCCGCCCCCTTCTAGCCGTATCAAGGCGTGGGTCATCCAAGAAAATGGAGCGTGCCTGAGCCTGCAACGGGGATGGCAACGGTGTTGTTTGCTTTTTTAAATTTTTTATTAATTTAAAAATATTATTTTATATCCCTTTTAATACCTAACCCAATTATATTTTAACACGTCATCATAATACTCTTAACCCACACCAAAAACCCACACCACCACTACTTCATAAAAACAACACACACGTCATAGTCATCAAAAAGGTACAAAAAACAACTCACGCCCCCAACCCACGCCCACAGTAGTATAAAAAAGGAAAGAATTATGGCAAAGTGGACCCTCACGTCATGTCATGTCACATTGGTTGATGATGGATACCTATTTTGTTTGAGAATATTCGAGAGTTAACAAAAAGAAGAAACAAATCAAAGTATTATTGGGCTCTATTATAAGTCATAAATATGTATATATCCGTTTTAAAGACACGTTTATTCAAGGAAAGACTACAAAACAAGGTTAATAAAATAAGAGATATTAACATTATTTCTTAGTTTTAATTCTTCCACATCCATCCATATGAAACTAATTTAACCTTATTCTTTCATACACGACCATAAAACTGCCACACTATTTTTTTTTTTTTTTTTTCTTTTGCAGATTGTATGCCAATAATAGTGCTAAAAGTTGTCACTTAAGTTCCCGTTGATTATTTTGCCAATTATCCCAACTGTTGACTTTAGGTTAGTGGTACTATAATGTTCCATTTTACAAATCAATGATGACAAAAAGCATCTTTCGAGATTAGCATTGAATTCATTCATGTACATTTACCACAAATGGATAAGAACAGAATATTCGACCAAATCACATTGCTTTGCTGGTTTTATTAAACCAGACACATTTCCTTTTTACATGTTTGTTAACAATTTTCCGTTCATTTACAATCACATTTTTTAAATATAAGTCGCAGTTGGTTAGAATAATAAGGTCACCCATCGAAGATTGCATAAAGAGCGAGCATAAAACTCCTAAAGTATCTCAACTACTAGTCAACAATTCAAAACAAGGATTCAAGTCTTTCTTAATAATTTTTTTTAGCTATTTATCATGCTACATATCACGTATATAGCGACGGAAATTAAATTATACAATCACTATTAACAATAAAAATACTTGGCAATTATATGTTTATGTTTATTTTATTGTAATGGAGATTAAACTGTACAACATTTTAATATACGTCAACAATATTTGTATATAGTTGTCGTTAACGGTCATAAAAATGTTATACAAATAAATTTCCATTATTGTTATATTAATTTATGACCATATGTTATACATAATTTTCATGCACGTTAACGACAGAAATTAAATTAATACCACATATTAGAAAAATTACTTACCTGAAACTGTGATTGAATAAGAAAAGCACCAAGTTTCCTCTCCGAACCATCTTTAGGCCTACTTTCACCTGCGATCGCTAACGAATTAATAATCGGCAAAAATATTCCGCCAGCTCTGGCCGTCGTACTCGGCATCGCAGGCGAAATAACCGCTTCGCACATCGCTAACCCGTACGCCAACCCCAACGTACTCTTCCCTAACCACCGTACAAAATACATTGCTAACCGATCACCCAACCCGGTTTTCACAAACCCTCTACTGAAAAAAAACGACACAACAATCAACCAAATCACTTCATTTGTAAACGCCGCAAATGCGTCTTTAAACGGGAGCGTTTTAGTCACAACTGATATTGTTAAACACACAAACGCCCACGCTCCGACGGGTAATGGGCCGAGGATTAAACCCGATATTGTTGTTAGAAATATAGCGAATAAACGCCATGCTTGTTTTGACACTTCGTTTGGTTTTGGTATAGCGAAACACACGATGAGCCCGACTGTTAGTGAGATTGCGAGTGGGATCGGTTTCGCTCCCGGAAAGTTTGGAAAGCGGATGGTGCGACGGCGAGTGGTGGTCGGTGCACCGATAGTGATCACGGTCGGGTTGTTCGGATCCGACATTTGGTTTTTATCGGATGAAAAAGTGGAAAATGAGAATGGAAGTGTGTGTGTCTATGTGGTTGCTAAATAATTTGGAGTGAATGCAAATTCAGTAACTTTTAGCAACAGATTCGGTCATGAGTGAATAATTGAATTTGCAAAATGTTCGCCTTTTAAGTAAAGGGTGTAAAATACAAACAGGGATATTTTTGGCAGAAGAATTACAGGTTTATAGTCTAATTTGACGGAAATTTTTGCTTATTTTTATATTTGGATCTAGAAAAATTCACACCAACTTTGCTACACCAAATACTGACCGCTAGCTTTGCAACCTTTATTTTCGGGTGCAGCTGTTTAATACTCTTGCTATGTTAAAAATATTGTCGCATTCTATTGTTTGTTAGAATTATATAAATTTAATATTAATAACTGTATTACAATATTTCTTTATATTTTAAAGGGAAGTGATATGTACACAACTTTTTTTTGTTATTTACACAACCAACATGTAAGACCTGGATTCTGACTCTGCCCAGTCGCGCGCCGCGCGGGATCATGGCGCGCCGCGCTATATGTCGCTGGCAGACCCCTTTGGCTATTTTAGAGTTTTTAAAAGGGCATTTTGGTCTTTTCGCATTTGAGCCAGATTTGGGGACTTAACCTCATCCACCCATTTCATTTATTCATTTCTTTTTCCTTTTCTTTTCATATTTCTCTCAAGAACTCAAACACCCATTTGATTCAAAGGGAGTTTTGAAAAGGAAGAAGCGGGTTTTGATCTTTGGCGTAGTAGAAAAGTTTGTTCTCCTCGTTCTTAGCTACACGGTGATACTAGTGGTAAGCTCTAACTCCGAATTTCGTTTTCGTGTTCATCATTCAATTTTGGGGCTTTTGATTGTATGATTCATAGATGGAACCCATTTAGTTGTTAATTGAAGATTAACACCAAGATTCGGTTTTATAAGTGTTAAAAGGCGGGTTTTGGGTTGGTTAATGATTTAACCATGTTTAAGACTTGAGAATGGTGTATAATCACTAGTATTAGTGATTATTGATGTATTGGAGACCTTTAGGGTTCTTGTGGTTGACTAATTTTGACTAGAGTCAAAGTTAGGGTTTGTTGATGATTATGACCCGAATGTCGATTCGATGAGGTTTATAAACTTAAAATGGATTAAGTTGAAGTATAAAATCGAGTTAAATATGTTTTGGTGTCAAAACTTGTAATTGGTGAGATTTTGACTTTATGGGTCAAAATTAGGGTTTATAGGCGATTTTGAGAACGCTAAGTGTTTAACACTTGTGTTCGGGTTTAACACTTGTGTTTTGAGAAGCATATTAGGACCATTTTCACTTGCGTTAGTGAATGTTGGTTAGTTTGGGCGTGATTTGTGCTTGAAAGTGCATTTGGTCGAAATTGCACTAAGTGTCGAATTGGGTTGGTTTGTAAATCCATCCTAATTGTGTTGTGGTATTTATGATTATGGAATAGGTGCTTTTCATTGACGAGTTACGGATTATTTGGAAGCGTTTCATCAAGGCGACAAGGTGAGTATTAATATCCTATGTGCATATGTATGTGTAGGATGGGTGCGGGTCGGGTGAAGTGATTCTCGGCTATAGAGCTCCCTTCACATATAGGTGGTTTTGATGGACTTGTGTATAGGTCCAATTGGCACGGTTGTGCGTTTTGGTTGATCACCTTTGGCGAAGTACACATTTGGTGTGTACATTATCACACGTGGTTGTGATGTGGATGATATAACCCCAATGGCGAAGGGTTTTGATGTTGAGAAGTGAGTCGCGTGTAGTTCGGATTCATGATGACGCGTGTAGTTCGGTCATCTTATTGAGGTAGTAATCTCGTGAGGTTTCGGATTACTAAGGCTCGTGTAGTTCGGCCAACCTCGATGTTGTCTTGTTGAAGATAGTAATCTCGTGTGGTTTCGGATTACTAAGGCTCGTGTAGTTCGGTCAATCTTCCTTGTGGTGTTTTGGTATTCGGTAATGGGTTAAGGGGTTAACCTTATTCGTATATATTGTTATATATATATATATATATATATTGTTGTATTGTTGTGTTGTAGCTAACCCTCCGGGTGTAGCTTATTGGTGTTGTTCACATCGTCGTTGGTAAACTTATACTTGTTGATATCTTTAGCTTGTTGCTTAGAGATCGTACGGTATGCTTAGTGTAGTTGCCTTATACATGGATGCTTCGGTATGCGGTATTTGATATTTTGTGTGGCGTTTCCATTTTATACATATATATGTATGTAGTATGTTATCACTCACTAAGCGTTAGCTTACCCTCTCGTTGTTTACATTTTTATAGATTGCATGGATGCGGTGGCTCGGGTAAGCGGGGACTAGTGGACTTGCGTAGTTGCTTTAGAAGGCTTGCTTTTGGATTGATTAGGATTGGGTAGCGTATCCCCAATCGCTATGCTCGGCTTTATTTTGTATTAAAAGTCTTGTGGTCGAAAACTTGTAATTCGTACTATAAGGGTAATTTGGGCATAGGTGGGCCCGACGTTGTAAAACCCTTTTTATTAATGGAACGTGTTAGTTTTACATATTTGAATATGTGGTGAAAAGCGTTTTGTCTAATTATGTCGGGAGGTGGTCAAACATTTTCACGTTTTTGACTTTTTGGGACAGCAGCCTGTCCAGGCCTTTCTGCGCGCCGCGCGGGGTCCTGGCGCGGCGCGCCAATAGCTGTGCAACAAAATAATTTTTTTTGTGTGTGTTATTTTAAGCGGGTTCGAACGTGATTTGGTTTGGGTTGTTACAAGTGGTATCAGAGCATGGTCTAAGGGATTTAGGTGACTTGAGATAGGTGCCTAGACTTAGACTTTTGTGTGTGCTTATTTGTTGTGGGACTTGTAGGATTACGGGTCGGAATGGGTTATAGTTAGTGCCTTGTTTGTAGGTGAACTAACGTTTGTATTAGTAATGCGGGTATTATTAATATACTTTTGTGTTGTGATAATAATTCTCGCGTGTGTTTATATCGCGTATAATTTTGTTTGTGTTTGTTTATATCATCGAGCGAGGCGGTCGTTGTACTAACGAGTTGATACGGCGTGTGTGCGTAATAAGGACTTGCAAACCTTATTACGGGTGCAAATCGTGTCTAACAAGTGATGTACGATGAGTGTTTAGCAAGATGGGGCGGTGTTGTGTGTATAACTTTATACGTTCGTAATCTAATCGCTTTTGCATTCCTTAGAATGGCGACGGGAAATGGGATCGAGACGAACGACGTGGAGTTTAACGCTAGAGTTACGGCCGCCGTTGCGGAGCAAATGAGTGCGTTTCGAGAAGAAATGGATAGAAAGTATTCCGAATTTCGGGGCAGTAGTGAAATCGAGCGTTGTCTTAAGAGCTTCATGAGGACTAAACCCCCGATGTATGACGGGAAACCGGATCCTTTGGTAAGCACCACATGGATCTCGGATGTCGAAGGGTGTTTTCGCACTATTAAATGCCCTCCCGAGAAAAAGACGAGGCTCGCTACTAGTTTGTTGCGGGGTAGGGCGAGGGATTGGTTGGATGGTAAGATTGATCTTGTCGGTGGCGAAACGTTTATGGCGTTATCGTGGGATGAATTTAAGGAGGAATTCTTCGAGGAGTTCCGAACTTCAGCCGACTTGTCGGAATTGCGTAATGAGTTGCGAAATTTGCAACAGGGTTCTATGGATTTGAATACTCTCAAGACGACCTTTATGTCGAAGGCTCGTTTTTGCCCGGAGTATTTAGGGAATAATCGTTTGTTGATGGAGGATTTCTATCGAACCTTGAATGATGACTTGAAAAATAAGATTAGCCGGGGTCACGCTAAATCGTTTGCGGAATTATTCGCCGTGCCTAGAGGTTTCGAGTCGTATTCACGATCGAAGAAGGATGAACCTTCAAGTGAAAGAAGGGTTGTTTCTTATGGTGCTCCAAGTAAGAGGACTAAGGGTCCGAGTGTGAGCACGGGTGGTACACGGACGAGTATATCGGATGCTAGCATGTCTAGGTACTACAATTGTGACATGAGGGGTCACAAGTCTTGGGAATGTCCGGTACCAAAGGGTGATGGCATGGTGTGCTTCAATTTCCAAGAAGAAGAACATCGTAAGTCGAAATGTCCCAAGTTAGCGGGGACGGGTGCGGCAAGGAGACGTTAAGGTACGTTTCATTTTAATAAATATGTCATTTGATTATTTATTATGTGCCGATGAGTTTGAGTTTACTAGATGAGTTTGAGTTTACTAGATGCATTGTTTGGGCATGTTATTGATATGGGTAACGTTCCTAATGGAAGTACCCTATGGTGACATTTGATTGTCGGGCGAAGGGCGTAAGACTTGGTGCAACCAAGCGTTCCTTGGTATTTGGGAAATGTTTCTACCAAGCCATGGAAATGGGTTTTGGTGTTCGGTTGTTAAGCGCGTGTTCGCTTGTGTGATGAAGTTGATGAACCATGAGGTTCGACGGGTGGGATGAAGCCCGAGAAATCGAGTGTTTGATCTCGATGTATGATTGGTAAAGGAGTCTACGTGACGCGACATTAGGTGCCTCTTTTATACCTACTAGCGTGGTGATTCGACTCCGATTGTGTTGCAGTTACATTGTACTTAGGGTACCGAAGTGAAACCCTTAGGTACATGAGTGACTGGGTGAAAGTTGACAAACTATAGCAATTGGATGATTGCGAGGGTATAGTTTGTGTAATCGTGGTACACTTTTCGTTTGAAGTGTTTAAGGATAGGTTAAAATCCTTCGGATGCTCAGGGTTGGAGCAAGTTATGGTGATGGGTCGTGTGAGCCCAATTGTTGGTAAAGTCTACCTTTGGTAGCATTGTATGGTTGTACGAGTTGTGGATATGGAACGTAGTTCCAAGTGGGGGAGTTGCACTCCCGCACGAGGAGGTTTTTAGTTTGAGACTTCGGATGATACTTTTGGTAGATCTGGAAGTTTGCGTTGGGACCTAGTTTTGGTCGATTTGTGGTAAAGTACAATTTCGGTTAAATTGTACTTATGGTTTTGGATGTAAGTTACCACCGAGGTGGTAATGTGGTAAATCTCGTTGAGAGATAATGGACGTGTTGGGTGAGCAGGGTGAAATCCCTCGGTTAAGGGATGTGTGTATCGGATTCTCTTTTAGAGAACTATTGTTGGGTACCTATGTTTGATATAGGCGATTCTTGCTCGATTGTGTGATTGGTTAGTGGTATCCTTTAGGATTCACTATGGCGTAGCAGAGTGCGATGTTACGCTACTCGTTGTTCGAGGCCAAAAGGGCGTTGATTGATGAAGCATGACCTTCGGGGTCCGCTGACTTCATCATGGTAGTACGTGATTGGTGGAGCATGACTTTCGGGGTCCGCTGACTTCATCATGAGCGTGGTGTTATATCGGTGAAGCATGACTTTCGGGGTCCGCTGACTTCATACGGTATTGAGATTGGTGAAGCATGACCTTCGGGGTCCACTGACTTCATCATGGTAGTGGATCGCGTGTGGTTTCGGATTCACGATGACGCGTGTGGTTTCGGTCATCTTATTGTGGAAGTGAATCTCGTGTAGTTCGGTTTCACAAATGACTCGTGTGGTTTCGGTCATGGTATTGAGGAGTGGGTCTCGTGTAGTTCGGATTCACAAATGACTCGTGTAGTTCGGTCATTCCTCTGGGATAGTGACTCTCGTGTAGTTCGGATTCACTAAGGCGCGTGTAGTTCGGCCAATCCCGATTGTTGTTGAGGTGAAGGTAGTGAGTCGCGTGTGGTTTCGGATTCACTAAGGCGCGTGTAGTTTTCGGCCAGCCTTCGTGTTGTGTGATCTGTCGGTTGTTTTATACACCAATGGTGGGGTCGTAAGGACCATGTGTGATCTATCGGTTGTTTTATACACCGATGGTGGGGTCGTGAGGGCCATGATGTTTGATCTATTGGTCGTTTGATACTCCAATGGTGGGGTCGCGAGGACCATGTTGTATGTTTAGTGATGCGATATCCGTGTTTCGCTCACATGTTGTTACGGGTGTGACAATAGTCAATTTTGTACATCTTGGGATCTAGCGTTGCCATAATCATTTTGGGCGCTATCGGTTTTAACCGTTGGATTATGATGTTACGGTAGTTGCGTATTGGTCGTATTGCGCACTACAAGGGATGTTTAGTGTTAAGGGTAATCCGTAAGGATTCGCTTCTTTTCGGTCTTCGTCAGTTTAGATGGTTGACTTTATTTTGATGTGCGGTGGTTACTAGCGAGGTACTTGGTATGGTATGCTAGGGGTTGATATCTCGGTTCGAGACTGGTTGAGTATTTCCCAGTGTGAGGGATTGAGCATGGTTTTAGTGCTCGGAATTACGGGTTTGATAAATCGCGGGTGACAATTTTAGTTGTTAGAGGCGATTTGTGGGGAAGAATTGTCTAGGAAAGTTCGGATTGGGATATGATTGAGGACCGTTGAGTGGGACCGGATTGGTTAAGTGGTGAAGATCACGAGGACGTGATCGATTTTAAGTGGGGGAGAGTTGTAAGACATGGATTCTGATTCTTCCCAGTCGCGCGCCGCGCGGGGTCATGGCGCGCCGCGCCATATGTCGCTGGCAGACCCCTTTGGCTATTTTAGAGTTTTTAAAAGGGCATTTTGGTCTTTTCGCATTTGAGCCAGATTTGGGGACTTAACCTCATCCACCCATTTCATTTATTCATTTCTTTTTCCTTTTCTTTTCATATTTCTCTCAAGAACTCAAACACCCATTTGATTCAAAGGGATTTTTGGAAAGGAAGAAGCGGGTTTTGATCTTTGGCGTAGTAGACAAGTTTGTTCTCCTCGTTCTTAGCTACACGGTGATACTAGTGGTAAGCTCTAACTCCGAATTTTATTTTCGTGTTCATCATTCAATTTTGGGGCTTTTGATTGTATGATTCATAGATGGAACCCATTTAGTTGTTAATTGAAGATTAACACCAAGATTCGGGTTTATAAGTGTTAAAAGGCGGGTTTTGGGTTGGTTAATGATTTAACCATGTTTAAAACTTGAGAATAGTGTATAATCACTAGTATTAGTGATTATTGATGTATTGGAGACCTTTAGGGTTCTTGTGGTTGACTAATTTTGACTAGAGTCAAAGTTAGGGTTTGTTGATAATTATGACCCGAATGTCGATTCGATGAGGTTTATAAACTTATAATGGATTAAGTTGAAGTATAAAACCGAGTTAAATATGTTTTGGTGTCAAAACTTGTAATTGGTGAGATTTTGACTTTATGGGTCAAAATTAGGGTTTATGGGCGATTTTGAGAACGATAAGTGTTTAACACTTGTGTCCGGGTTTAATTGGCATATTAGGACCATTTTCATTTGCGTTAGTGAATGTTGGTTAGTTTGGGCTCAGTTTGTGCTTGAAAGTGCATTTGGGTCGAAATTGCACTAAGTGTCGAATTGGGTTGGTTTGTAAATCCATCCTAATTGTGTTGTGGTATTTATGATTATGGAATAGGTGCTTTCCATTGACGAGTTGCGGATTATTTGGAAGCGTTTCTTCAAGGCGACAATGTGAGTGTTAATATCCTATGTTCATATGTATGTGTAGGATGGGTGCGGGTAGGGTGAAGTGATTCTCGGCTATAGAGCTCACTTCACATATAGGTGGATTTGATGGACTTGTGTATAGGTCCAATTGGCACGGTTGTGCATTTTGGTTGATCACCTTTGGCGAAGTACACATTTGGTGTGTACATTATCACACGTGGTTGTGATGTGGATGATATAACCCCAATGGCGAAGGGTTTTGATGTTGAGAAGTGAGTCGCGTGTAGTTCGGATTCATGATGACGCGTGTAGTTCGGTCATCTTATTGAGGTAGTAATCTCGTGAGGTTTCGGATTACTAAGGCTCGTGTAGTTCGGCCAACCTCGATGTTGTCTTGTTGAAGATAGTAATCTCGTGTGGTTTCGGATTACTAAGGCTCGTGTAGTTCGGCCAATCTTCCTTGTGGTGTTTTGGTATTCGGTAATGGGTTAAGGGGTCAACCTTATTCGTATATATATATATATATATATATATATATATATATATATATATATATATATATATATATATATATATATATATATATATATATATATATATATATATATATATATATATTGTTGTATTGTTGTGTTGTAGCTAACCCTCCGGGTGTAGCTTATTGGCGTTGTTCACATCGTCGTTGGTGAACTTATACTTCTTGATATCTTTAGCTTGTTGCTTAGAGATCGTATGGTATGCTTAGTGTAGTTGCCTTATACATGGATGCCTCGGTATGCGGTATTTGATATTTTGTGTGGCGTGTCTATTTTATACATATATATGTATGTGGTATGTTATCACTCACTAAGCGTTAGCTTACCCTCTCGTTGTTTACATTTTTATAGATTGCATGGATGCGGTGGCTCGGGTAAGCGGGGACTAGTGGACGTGCGTAGTTGCTTTAGAAGGCTTGCTTTTGGATTGATTAGGATTGGGTAGCGTATCTCCAATCGCCATGCTCGGCTTTATTTTGTATTAAAAATCTTGTGGTCGAAAACTTGTAATTCGTACTTTAAGGGTAATTTGGGCATAGGTGGGTCCGGCGTTGTAAAACCCTTTTTATTAATGGAACGTGTTAGTTTTACATATTTGAATATGTGGTGAAAAGCGTTTTGTCTAATTATGTCCGGAGGTGGTCAAACATTTTCACGTTTTTGACTTTTTGGGACAGCAGCCTGTCCAGGCCTTTCTGCGCGCCGCGCGGGGTCCTGGCGCGCCGCGACAATAGCTGTGCAACAAAATAATTTTTTTTTGTGTTATTTTAAGCGGATCCGAACGTGGTTTGGTTTGGATTGTTACACAACATGCTTTACAGTGTTGTACAGTACAACACTGTAAAACATGTTGGTTGTGTACATAACAAAAAAGAGTTGTGTACATATCATCACCCTATTTTAAACGGTAAAATTTTATTAATAAACGAACCTCCCTAACAAGAAGCTTGAAAATAAATTACAAAAAATTTAAAGTCATAAGCTTCAATTTGAAATTAATGAACTTCTATGAGAAAGTCACGTAAAAGAGTACAAAATTTTGATAATCTAGGCATTTTTAATAATATTGTTTCAAAATTGGAGGCCATCGGAGTTAAAGTTGATTTTTTTTGTGCCAAAAATAACGAAAACTCTATAGATGGCACTTTCATCGAAAAATGAAGATCCAAATCGAAACATACAATATGAAATCGGGCAGGCTTGAAACTAGTAAACGTCACAAATCGACATTAAATCCAACCGAGCCATGATATGACAACTAAACCAAATATAACCAAACCAAAATACGAGACTAGCAAACGCAAAGTGATAAATCTATTACACAACAAAAATGACATAAAAAAGACACTGAAATTTAGAATGCCTGTTACCATTCCTTTCGTCCGGTCGATTTGTGAATCCGTCAATAGTATCGATGTGTACCCCTTTACCACCACGGAATTTGAAATTATAAGAAATAACCTTGGACGACGAGCACCCAATACATTTTCCGGGTACCCAAGGCATTCCTTGATCCTTAAACTGTTGAAAAAAACCATTTTGCTTAAGACCCGAAGAACCTCCGTCATTTGATTCCATGGGGGACCGTTGTATTGCCTCTCCACATTCTAAATTGTAATGACCCAACCCGTTATCCAACCAAAAACAGAACAAATTTTTTTTTTATACAGAGGGGTGCGCGGTGCGCGGCGCTCAAAAACCTTCTGTCCGGATTTTCTAACTTGGGCAAAAAGATCTCCCACTTCTCGACACTTTTAGACGAAACGACTTTCACAACACGTTATAATAAGTAAAACTAAGAGATTCCCAAAATAAAAACGAGTTTTACAACACCGGGCCCACATCGTCCCGAATTACGAATTTTGTACAAAATACAAGTTTCGACCACATTAGTTTAATTTCCAAACGACACTTAGAGCATGGGGTTTGGGGTTAAACTACCCAAATCTTGGTCGAACTTCCAAAAGCTATCAACCACAAACGACGATAGGGAAATCCTATAGTCCCCTAGCTTACCCTTGCCCTTCTCCGCACCTGAAACTAAAAAGATAAACAACGAAAGGGTAAGCAAAACCCTTAGTGAATGCAATAATTATACATATACATATATAACCTACTTACTTGCAATCACTTACACAATTACCTCATACACGCTAGCAATTCAATTAGCATACCATCACATCGTATAATGCTAAATCTCCAATATCGCAAGCTAGCACAAACAATAGCATATAACTCGAACAATATAATATCCTACACTACAACACATAACCATGGTTAACCAAAGTACAAAAGGGAACGATTCTCACGAATGAACCGTTAGCCATGCAGACGCCACTAGTATGCATCACTAGTCCCTTGGGTGGTATCGAACGTCCGAACTTTAAACCCACCCGTCACGTGAAATGTGGTATCGAACGCCCGAACTTTAAACCTACACTTCACGCCCGCACACATACATATGATATGGTATCGAACGCCCGAACTTTAAACCCATATCACATGCCACACATGAAGATGAGGTATCGAACGCCCGAACTTTAAACCCTCATCCCATGCCAACACGATGTGGTATCGCATACCCGAACTTAAAAACCCCTCGCATTTCGCACAAGTAAATACATTACATACACACATGTATAATTATTCCACTCCCTCGATTACTTGAAGAGCCAATCCCGCTTGAGCTCCTAATCGTCCAAAAGTAAATCACCTAAGAGATTCACAACAAATAAGCTTTACACCTAAGCTTATACTCAAATCACCATAAGTGCAATTTCGACCATTTACACATGCACTAACTTTGACTAAGTCAAAACTCACCCAAACTACCCATAATCACAATCAAATAGTGATTATGTTCCATTAGCACATTTTACACGAGGTTTGATCAACCAATCACCCACTTGGACTCTTGACCCGTCCAAATTGACATAAAGTGCAATATACACCTTTTTGGCACTTTTAACGTTACCCGAATGTAGTGACCCGAACTTTTCCATGTTTATATATATTAATTGAGATTGATATTTACATGACTAAATGTTTCTAGCGTGTTAAGCAATCAAATTTGTTAAGACTTGATTAAATGAAATAAGTTTCATATAGACAATTGATCACCCAAGTTGACCGGCGATTCACGAACGTTACAAATTTGTAAAAACTACATGTTGTGGTATATATAGACATATATATATATGGTTGATATGAGATTATGATGAGTAAGTATCTCACTAAGTATATTAACAATGTGTGATATACATAAGAAATGAGATTACTAAGTTAAGAAACTCGAAATGATATATATAACGATTATCGTTATGATAACTTCTCCTAAATACATATGTATCATATTAAGATATTGATACACTATATTTAATATGATAAAATGATATTTAAATATATCATTAAGTGTGTTAACAATGAACTACATATGTAAAAACAAGACTACTAACTTAATGATTTCGGTACGAGACATATATGTAACGATTATCGTTGTAACGACATTTAAATGTATATATATCATTTTAAGATATATTAATATATCATAATATCATGATAATATAATAATTTAACCTCTCATTAGATATAATAAACATTGGGTTAACAACATTTAACAAGATCGTTAACTTAAAGGTTTCAAATCAACATTTACATGTAACGACTAACGATGACTTAACGACTAAGTTAAAATGTATATACATGTAGTGTTTTAATATGTATTCATACACTTTTGAAAGACTTCAAGACACTTATCAAAATACTTCTACTTAACAAAAATGCTTACAATTACATCCTCGTTCAGTTTCATCAACAATTCTACTCGTATGCACTCGTATTCGTATTCGTACAATACATAGCTTTTAGATGTATGTACTATTGGTATATACACTCCAATGATCAGATCTTAGTAGACCATGTGAGTCACCTAACACATGTGGGAACCATCATTTAGCAACTAGCATGAAATATCTCATAAAATTACAAAAATATTAGTAATCATTCATGACTTATTTACATGAAAACAAAATTACATATCCTTTATATCTAATCCATATACCAATGACCAAAAATACCTACAAAAACTTTCATTCTTCAATTTTATTCATCTAAGTGATCTCTCTCAAGTTCCATCTTCAAGTTCTAAGTATTCTTCATAAATTCCATAAGTATAGTTTCATAAAAATCAAGAATACTTCCAAGTTTGCAAGTCTACTTCCAAGCTTTCTAATCCATTTCAAGTAATCATCTAAGATCAAGGAACCTTTGTTATTTACAGTAGGTTATCTTTCTAATTCAAGGTAATATTCATATTCAAACTTTGATTCAATTTCTACAACTATAACAATCTTATTTCGAGTGAAAATCTTACTTGAACTGTTTTCGTGTCATGATTCTGCTTCAAGAACTTTCAAGCCATCCAAGGATCCTTTGAAGCTAGATCCATTTTTCTCATTTTCAGTAGTTTTATCCAGAAAACTTGAGGTAGTAATGATGTTCATAACATCATTTGATTCATACATATAAAGCTATCTTATTCGAAGATTTAAACTTGTAATCACTAGAACATAGTTTAGTTAATTCTAAACTTGTTCGCAAACAAAAGTTAATCCTTCTAAGTTAACTTTTAAAATCAACTAAACACATGTCCTCTATCTATATGATATACTAACTTAATGATTTAAAACCTGAAAACACGAAAAACACCGTAAAACCGGATATACGCCGTCGTAGTAACACCGCGGGCTATTTTGGGTTAGTTAATTAAAAACTATGATAAACTTTGATTTAAAAGTTGTTCTTATGGAAAAATGATTTTTCTTATGAACATGAAACTATATCCAAAAATTATGGTTAAACTCAAAGTGAAAGTATGTTTTCCAAAATGGTCATCTAGACGTCGTTCTTTCGACTGAAATGACTACCTTTACAAAAACGACTTGTAAATTATATTTCCGACTATAAACCTATACTTTTTCTGTTTAGATTCATAAAATATAGTTCAATATGAAACCATAGCAATTTGATTCACTCAAAACGGATTTAAAATGAAGAAGTTATGGGTAAAACAAGATTGGATATTTTTGATCTTTTTAGCTACGGAAAATGTTTAACAAATCTATACAAATCATATCCTAGCTAACTTATATTGTATTATACATGTATTATAATATATTATGTAATCTTGGGATACCATAAACACGTATGCAAATATTTTGACATATCATATCGACCCATGTATATATATTATTTGGAACAACCATAGACACTCTATATGCAGTAATGTTTGATTCCAAAAATATATATACTTTGAGTTGTGATCTAGCCTGAGACGTGTATACACTGGGTCGTGGATTGATTCAAGATAATATATATCAATTTATTTCTGTACATCTAATTGTGGACAACTAGTTGTAGGTTACTAACGAGGACAGCTGACTTAATACACTCAAATCTTTAAAACATAATAAAAATGATTGTAATTATATTTTGATCATACTTTGATATATATGTACATATTTGTATAGGTTCGTGAATCGATCCGTGGCCAAGTCTTATTTCCGAGGAAGGAAATATCTGTGAAAGTGAGTTATAGTCCCACTTTTAAAATCTAATATTTTTGGGATGAGAATACATGCATATTTTATAAATGATTTACAAAATAGACACAAGTACGTGAAATTACATTCTATGGTTGAATTATCGAAATCGAATATGCCACTTTTTATTAAGTCTGGTAATCTAAGAATTAGGGAACAGACACTCTAATTGACGCAAATCCTAAAGATAGATCTATTGGGCCTAACAAACCCCATCCAAAGTACCGGATGCTTTAGTACTTCGAAATTTATATCATATCCGAAGGGTGTCCCGGAATGATGGGGATATTCTTATATATGCATCTTGTTAATGTCGGTTACCAGGTGTTCACCATATGAATGATTTTTATCTCTATGTATGGGATGTGTATTGAAATATGAAATCTTGTGGTCTATTGTTACGATTTGATATATATAGGTTAAACCTATAACTCACCAACATTTTTGTTGATGTTTAAAGCATGTTTATTCTCAGGTGAATATTAAGAGCTTCCGCTGTTGCATACTAAAATAAGGACAAGATTTGGAGTCCATGTTTGTATGATATTGTGTAAAAACTGCATTCAAGAAACATATGTCGATGTAATATATTTCTATTGTAAACCATTATGTAATGGTCGTGTGTAAACAGTATATTTTAGATTATCATTATTTGATCATCTACGTAATGTTTTTAAAACCTTTATTGATAAAATAAAGGTTATGGTTGTTTTAAAAATGAAAGCAGTCTTTGAAAAACGTCTCATATAGAGGTCAAAACATCGCAACGAAATCAATTAATATGGAACGTTTATAATCAATATGAACGGGACATTTCACCGAAGGTCCAAAATTATCGAGACTAGTTCCCGCGTTCCCGAAATACCCAATGACACCACATTTAGCCATTAAACACTCGTCAGCCCGAGTTTCGCACAAAATTCATTTTGACCCTTACAAAGTCAAATTCCAATATTTGCTAGTTTCGACACCAAAACACTTTTAATTCAAGTTTGTCTTCTTAACTTAACACTTATAAGTTAATAAACTTTACATAATCGAAAATCGGTCCAAAATCACCAACTAACCCTAATTTTGACTCATTACAAAATTAGTCAACCAAATATACTCAAATGGTTTCCAACACTTCTATAATCACTAATACTAGTGATTATACACCATTTATAAGCTTTAAACAAAGCTAAATCGTTCACTAACCCAAAACCTGCCAACATCAACAATAAACCCGATTACTAGTTCCAATCTTCCATTAATGAACTAATTGGGTTATCTCAAGAACATACAAGTTAAAACTCCAAATTGATTATCAAATCAAATAATGAAAACTTGGAGTTAGAACTTACTAACACTACCACAACGTAGCCGTGAACGAGGAGAACAACGTTAACTCTTGTGACCCGACCCGAAACACACTTCTTCTTCCCCGATTCGAGCTTTCTCTCTCTAGAGCTCTACCCTCTCTCTAGGGTTTGGTGTGTGAGTGGATGTGAGTGAGGAGGAAGGAAATGAGGTTGGATAAGGTTTTGGATCAGTTTTGAGGTCCCCAAACCGTCCATATGCAAAAGGACTATAATACCCCTCATTTAAACCCTTTAAAAATGCTGAAAAATGCATCAGAGGCAATCGGTGCACTGCTCCAAAGGTTGGAGCACCGCTCCAACCTTCAAATACTGGCAGCCGAGCAAAACAGGTTTCAGCAACTTGTTTTGGCCATAACTTTTCGACCGTAACTCCGTTTTCGATGAATCAAATATCGTTGGAAACGTAATAAGATATTATTTCCAACGGTAAGGCTTTGAAACATCAACTCAAATTTTATTTGGGGTTGAAAATATACGTACACACCTTGTAACTCAAACGTCCAGTTTTTTTCGACATTCGAGCAAGCAACACGAACATGCTTCGTACACTTCATACATGCATCGTACATTATAAATACATTATGTACAATAAATATTTGGGTCTTACAACTCTCTCCCACTTAAACTCGATCACGTCCTCGTGATCTTCGTCACTTAACCAATCCGGACCTACACCCTATGGTCCTTCGACGTACTTTCGAACTCGAAGTCTACGAAATTTCCTGTAACCCGAAGATCTTTCACCGCACTTAGGTGACCCTTCCGATGAATCACCCCCTTTCAACTTAATTTGCCATCCGCGATTTACCAATCCTACCAAATCCGAGTACTAAGTCTCACTTTGTTCCCAATCCGGAACGAACTCATGCTTCAACCACACGACATTACAAGCTTAACACTCCCAATCTCGTACCGAGTTAGCAATTTCCTTAGTGTACTCTCACCACGTACATTGCTAAAATTAAGTTTGTACCATTAACATAGTCACAAACTACTCAACGGAGTCAACGAAAAGTGTATCCTCACAATTGGATAACACTCGACTCAATACTTGCAAGCACGCAAGCACACCCGGTGATATGACATCGTCAAATCGAACATAAACCCTCATTGCACGTACGCCAAGTATATACACATACTTAGAATGATTCCACTCGACTTGGAATTTCTGCTCGCTAGTTACATGTATCGACATCATGACCTAGCAAGATATCACCTACGTCACCAATAGGTACAAACAATCATTCTCTAAAAGAGATTTCAACACGTCATTCTTCGTCCACGAGGCCTTATATTGCTCGTCGAACCCGCTCACTTAACTCTTGATGAGTTATCAATATTACTACCTCGAGTAGTAATTCAAATCTAAATTAATAAATACAATTTCAACCTAAATTGTACTTTACCATAATTCGACCAATCTAGGTCTCGATACTAATTCTAAATCTATCATAAGCACCATTTGAAATGTTCACCTTAAAATTCCTTCGTGCGGGAGTACCACTCCCCCACTTAGGATCTCGTCCCATAACCACATCGTTAAGATAATATCATCCGACAATAATTATCATTTTCCGAAATACACGACTAAACCCCTCATCGGTCATAGTCATCTACTTTCACCATTTGTCTCAAACGATGGAAATTTACGCTCACCATCACTCGTTGGCGTCATTTAAACAACGACTTAAAACCAACACCATACACACTTGTACATCGACACGTTGCTACTTGCAAAGTAGACTTTCCTAACATTGGGTTCTCTCGACCCGTCACTTCCGAAATCGCCCGACCGATGACATGCATATGTTCACTCTCATGGAAAGAGCGACCATTGCCTTCTCTACGAATGTGTTACCCGCATTATTACCACCTCACCCCGTACTTGACTCGGCTAACTGTCAAGTCCGTTTCCGCTTCACCGGTAACTTATTCAACTAAAATCGTTGAAGATGAATGGATTTCAACCGCCTCGTATCCCACGATACACACGTCACAATACTTTCTTCCAATCTCGAGCATACGAAAGATTTCAAATTATATTTCATCACTTCATATGAAGATCTCATTACAATTTACACAAGCTTTATATTGCAATTTTCCAATTTCTAATGCTTGTCACTTCTTCACCGTCACACACATACTTAAGAGTTTCTCTTCGGCACCCTAACTACAATGTAACCGCCACTTCATCGAAGTTGTACATTACGCTTGCAGGTATGAAAAAGGCACCTGATGCCGCGTCACCTAAACTCCACTACTAACATCTAACGAAGTCAAAAGACTTAATACCTAGGGTTTCATCTGCTCGAGGACACCCATACCATGACTGGATTGACTTTAAGTCATGCATACACGTCGAACCCCATGGTTCATAATTTACAACATAAAAGCGACTACGCACTAACAAGTAACACCAAAGCCTACTCCCATGCCTTGGTAAAATATTTTACTCCACATTAAGGAATGCTTGGGAGCACCAAGTCTTACGCCCTTCGTTCATCCACCAGTCCATCATCATAGGGTAATTCCATTAGGAATGCTACCCATAACAATACCACGTATTAACACAATGCATTCGCCCCCAGGCCGCACTCTCATAAGTCAATGACTCAAGCGCTACCCTAGTGCACCGTCATCAAAATTACTAACCTCGCACCTATATGGGTACTATTGAAAAATACGCTCACTCGAGACTAACTAGGTCTCGAAACGAGATTTAAGTCTCTAAATTCATAATCGAATCCATCGGGACACAACAAATAATAAGGCACATTTGTATCGAAAATGAAAGTACCTGAAGCTACATTGTTGGACTTCTGCGCTTCACTATCCATCATATAGTCGCTCTCTAACCTCTTAACCTGATCGTCAAATGATTCGAAACACTCTGACATTCAGTGTCCCTCCTTCCGGCAAATAAAGCACTTGATCATGCTTAAAGGTACACCCGTACACTCCCGTGTCAAATGACCTCGACCTCCACACTTAAAACACGTAGGTATGAAACCTCCCAGCCTTTTAATCTGATTACCAGCCAAATCGGGACATTCAGACCTTTGGTGCCCTTTCTTCTGACAACGAAAACATACAAGCTCGCCCGACGGACATTCACGAGACTTATGTCCCCTTTGCCCACAATTGTAACATTTAGACTTGCTGGAGCCCGACACTCCCTTCCTCATGCTACCCGCGCTCTCCATTACACCTTTACTTTGATCATTAAACGACTCGGGACACTCCAACTGGCGGTGTCCATCTTTTCGACACTTAAAACATGTGTCTTTGTTAGAAGGTGCATTTGTGCAATCATGCGACAAATGACCCAGTTGTACACAATTATAGCACGTAGGTACGTAACCTCTCTTACTCCTCTTTTTCACGTTTTTGACGCCTTCAGGCACACTTCTCGTCCTCTTACCCGGAGCACTTGACTCTGACCTTGCAAGTACTTCTTCATCACCACTACCTCGAGGTTCGAAAAACCTCTTCTCAAACTCTTCCCTTACGATCTTAGTCACTTGGTCTCGGACCATTTCGGTTACTTATCCTTCAATTAACTCCTTGACTACTTGTCTAACTTCGTTGGCTAAACCCGAGACATAACGTCCGAGCACGACCTCAACCCTCACTGTTAACTCATCCTTCCTTTCATGAGTAGGCGCGTCCGTTCCGATTTCATCTTCCGTCTTCATTCTAAAGAATGCACATCGATTAAACAACGAAACGTAAAGGAAATGACATATATATACCACACTGCCCCATCTTGCTTGACATTCGTCGTACATCGCTTGTTTGACACGATTTGAATCCGTAACAATGGTAGCTAGTCATTGTTACGCGAGCACGTCGCATTAACTTGCTAGTACAACGTCTATCTCGCTTGATGTTTGCAATTACAACAAAAAAATAATTAGCGCAAGGTTAGTTCACATAACCTAGGCACTAACCAATCCCAGTCCGACCCGTCTCCTACAAGTCCCGCATAAAACGCATACACTAATAAAGTCTAAGTCTAGGCACCTATCTCAAGTCGCCTAAATCCCTTAGACCATGCTCTGATACCACTTGTAACGACACAACCCGTTATCCAACCGAAAACAGAACAAATTTGTTTTTTATACAGAGGGGGGCGCGGCGCGCGACCCTTATGGTGCGCGGCGCTATAAAACCTTCTGTCCGGATTTTCTAACTTGGGCAAAAAGATCTCCCACTTCTCGACACTTTTAGACGAAACGACTTTCACAACACGTTATAATAAGTAAAACTAAGAGATTCCCAAAATAAAAATGAGTTTTACAACACCGGGCCCACATCATCCCGAATTACGAATTTCGTACAAAATACAAGTTTCGACCACATTAGTTTAATTTCCAAACGACACTTAGAGCATGGTATTTGGGGTTAAACTACCCAAATCTTGGTCGAACTTCCAAAAGCTATCAACCACAAACGACGATAGGGAAAACCTCTAGTCCCCTAGCTTACCCTTGCCCTTCTTCGCACCTGAAACTAAAAAGATAAACAACGAGAGGGTAAGCAAAACGCTTAGTGAATGCAATAATTATACATATACATATATAACCTACTTACTTGCAATCACTTACACAATTACCTCATACACGCTAGCAATTCAATTAGCATACCATCACATCTTATTACGCTAAATCTCCAATACCGCAAGCTAGCACAAACAATAGCATATAACTCGAACAATATAATATGCTACACTACAACACATAACCATGGTTAACCAAAGTACAAAAGGGAACGATTCTTGCGAATGAACCGTTAGCCACGCAGATGCCACTAGTATGCATCACTAGTCCCTTGGGTGGTATCGAACGCCCGAACTTTAAACCCACCCGTCACGTGAAATGTGGTATCGAACGCCCGAACATTAAACCCACACTTCACGCCCACACACATACATATGATATGGTATCGAACGCCCGAACTTTAAACCCATATCACATGCCACACATGAAGATGAGGTATCGAACGCCCGAACTTTAAACCCTCATCCTATGCCAACACGATGTGGTATCGCATACCCGAACTTAATACCCCATCACATTTCGCACAAGTAAATACATTACATACACACATGTATAATTATTCCACTCACCTCGATTACTTGAAGAGCCAATCCTGCTTGAGCTCCTAATCGTCCAAAAGTAAATCACCTAAGAGATTCACAACAAATAAGCTTTACACCTAAGCTTATACTCAAATCACCATAAGTGCAATTTCGACCATTTACACATGCACTAACTTTGACTAAGTCAAAACTCACCCAAACCACCCATAATCACAATCAAATAGTGATTATGTTCCATTGGCACATTTTACACGAGGTTTGATCAACCAATCACCCACTTGAACTCTTGACCCGCCCAAATTGACATAAAGTGTAATACACACCTTTTTAGCACTTTTAACGTTACCCGAAGGTCCAAAATTATCGAGACTAGTTTCCGCGTTCCCAAAATACCCAATGACACCACATTTAGCCATTAATCACTCGCTAGCCCGAGTTTCGCACAAAATCCATTAGTTTGTCTTCTTAACTTAACACTTATAAGTTAATAAACTTTACATAATCGAAAACCGGTCCAAAATCACCAACTAACCCTAATTTTGACTCATTACAAAATTAGTCAACCAAATATACTCAAATGGTTTCCAACACTTCTATAATCACTAATACTAGTGATTATACACCATTTACAAGCTTTAAACAAAGCTAAATCGTTCACTAACCCAAAACCCGCTAACATCAGCAATAAACCCGATTACTAGTTCCAATCTTCCATTAATGAACTAATTGGGTTATCTCAAGAACATACAAGTTAAAACCCCAAATTGATTATCAAATTAAATAATGAAAACTTGGAGTTAGAACTTACTAACACTACCACAACGTAGCCGTGAACGAGGAGAACAACGTTAACTCTTGTGACCGGACCCGAAATACATTTCTTCTTCCCCGATTCGAGCTTTCTCTCTCTAGAGCTCTACCCTCTCTCTAGGGTTTGGTGTGTGAGTGGATGTGAGTGAGGAGGAAGGAAATGAGGTTGGATAAGGTTTTAGATCAGTTTTGAGGTCCCCAAACCATCCATATGCGAAAGAACTATAATACCCCTCATTTAAACCCTTTAAAAATGCTGAAAAACGCATCAGAGGCAATCGGAGCGCCGCTCCAACCTTCAAATACTGGCAGCCGAGCAAAACAAGTTTCAACAACTTGTTTTGGCCATAACTTTTCAACCGTAACTCCGTTTTCGATGAATCAAATATCGTTGGAAACGTAATAAGATATTCTTTCCAATGGTAAGGCTTTGAAACATCAACTCAAACTTTATTTGGAGTTGAAAAGATACGTACACACCTTGTAACTTAAACGTCCAGTTTTCTTCGACATTCGAGCAAGCAACACGAACATGCTTCGTACACTTCATACACGCATCGTACATCATAAATACATTATGTACAATAAATATTTGGGTCTTACATAAATCGTCAGCATTATCTTTAAGCGAGAACGTACTTTCGATGGAGACATCTTTCCCTTTAACCCTTGAAGCCTTTTTCTTCAAGGATTAATGTTGATGATATGAAAACATGAAACCCCTTTTGATATACGAGAAGAAAACTCTAAAGTTTGAAGATATTACTAGCAAGCTTCTATCTAGGGAGAAAAGGTTGGAAGGTAAGACTGTCTCTTCATCCGAAGGTATGGTTGGTGTGTACAGATAGGAGGAAGAAATACTACGGGAAGAATCTGGTATGCTGGAGGTGTGGGAAGACTAGGCATGTGAGGGTTATTTGTCCATGTAGAGTATTCGAAAAATGGCCCCAAAGGTGCTAACGATGTTTCTGTTGTTACGGAGAATGATGAATTCCTCTAAAGTCATGTTATCCTAATGGTGTGTATATGCCACTATGCAAGGGGATGTTTGTTAGTAGTTCCACAAGTTACACATGGTCGTTAGTTTTGCGTTTATGCAAGTTGTGTGGTGAAAACTGATGTTGATAGCTGATGGAACTTTCGGGAAAGCCAAACGGGGAAGTTGCACCATAAAGTTTTAGCAGGCTGTTCAACATGCGTCGCAGTGAAATTCTTAGAATGTGATATTCTAATTGTGACACTCTTTATGGTGGAGTATAATAAATTCGTTAAGAATAATGATTGTTTGTGATGACAATGATTGTCAGTTTAGATAATGTGCGATATGGATCCACATTCTATCTTTTATGTTAAAAATAATGTTAGCGACATGTAGATGAGGATCACGATGTTGTCGTCAAGGAAGCATCTACATCGGTGATACTCAGAAGTATGGATTTTGAATTAATGGTTGATTTGTAAGATGCTAATTCCAATTTTTCTAAATTATGGAAGGTTCTTAATTGTGAAATTGGAGCCTAAGGTGAACTTTGAGAGCAAGGTAAACTTGAAGGACAAGAAGAGTTTGGTGGCCAAGCTAAACTTGGTGATGAAGTTGAAGTTGACTATATAAATGAGTGTTAAGCTTTTATTCCAACTTGCACTAAATCAATACATTTTATGTTTTTAAGTCTTGTTTTCTTCTCTCATCTAGGAGTAGTGTAGAGTCGAATCTTGTAGGCGGTTTTCAGAGAGTGTTCGGTCTATGTCATTATAACAACAACAACAACTACAAAACCTAATACCACATATATGGTGTATGGGGGAGGTGAGATGTATACAATCCTTCCCCTATCCGAGAATAAAGATAAGTCATTTCTCCACCCAGAGTGGAAACATACTCAAAAGTAGAGAAAGTCATCCCTCTCCCTATTCGAGGAATAGAGAGATTGCTTCCGAGTGGACCTCCGGCCAATAAGAAGGAAAAATGTTTTTAAAAAAATAAATAAAATTGAGACGCCATGAAAATGGTAAAATTAAATTTTCATGGGTTTTAAATCCTGCCTGAAATTTACTTTAGGCTCTAAGGGTCAGTCAAGTCGTTAATAAATCGACGCTTGCTGTCGACTCAATAACTAGAGCCGTAACAATTTTTTTACAGAGAGTGTTCGGTGTATGTCATTATAACAATTTGTGATATAGTGAAAATTCTCTCTTTGAGAGCCCATGGTTTATTCTACAATTTTGGAGTTTTCATGTAAATTCTTGTGTTGTTAAATTTTTTTTTTTTTTTGCTGCTTGTCATTGGGTTGAGTGTTGGGAACGAGTTGAAGCAGTTTTTCCCAACAATATGGTCAGGGCCGGTCCTAAGAGTTTTGTTGCCCGATGCGAGATAAAATTAGATGCCCCAATTAAAATTTATAAACTGACTACATGAAGTGTTTGCAACGTTAGTTTGTATTGCTAATTCTCACATTAATATCTTAACAAATATTTCCTACAGTATAGTGTAATAGTTTGAAGAGACAAACTACATTTAAAAATGATAATGATAATGATAATTCATATTATAAGTCAAGTCTGAGATCGATATATTCAGAAATTAATTCTAATATCAAAACTAAGTTCTTTTCTGGACGGAATATTGTGACTTGATACTAGAAAAAGATTAGATTCCAAAAATATAATTTAAATTTTTATTAAATTATTACATACTCTGTAGAATTTATTTAAGAGAGACTAATAACCATAACTTATTATATCAATAAAGTAAAATACTACTCCATATTCAAGAGTTTTCTAAATAAAAACTACTTCGTATAATTCTTGTATGTAACAGAATCTAGAAACATCAAACTTGTATAGAAAAAATTATGTAGCTCGTTTAATATAATAAAGAATCAAAATAGAAAAAAAAATATATAAAGATAAATAAATTCTACTGAGCTAAATATATGAAGTTATAAAAGTCACTAGATGTCCCCGACATTTCACAATTACCAATTCATTGTTACTTAAAATATTCATATAGTTTCAAAAGGTACGTGTAAATGCATTACCTACTTGTAGTATAAAGTAATGTACACATTTTCTCCCTCCAGATCACTCCACTTTTCCCTTATTCCTTATTCTCATTCATCTCTTTACCCATTCTCTGCAACTTGGTTACATTTTTTTGAAGAAAAAAATCCGAACGCCATATTTGATGCCCTTTCTAACTTGATGCCCAGTGCCGTCGCACCTACGGCCCTACCCCAATATGGTCATATGTGGTGGCTTTTTTTGCTCGATCTAACATCGTATATCAAGTTATTTGAGCGATGTATGATCGTTTAACTCTTGACTCAAAAATTTAAAAGAGTTTCGAGCAAGTCGAGTTAAATATTATAAAAAAATTAATCTGCGCTTATGAATTAATCGAACTATATCTTTTGTTCGAACTCGACTCAATTTTGAATCATCTGTGCTCGAATTCGAAATGAACAAGATTTAAATCGGGTGGCTCGATTAATATGTGGTTTGTTAACAACGGCTAATCTTGATAAACATGGTAAAAGTCTACCTGCTACATAATGTGTTGTATTGATGTATTTAGCTTTTCTGGCTGTTGACACGTACATTATCATCTCATAATTTCAATTACTGCTAACTCTACCTTATTTGAATTATTTTTGCACTGCCGATATATGAGTCCAATTTTTAGTGGCTAGTTGAGCACTATCTTATTACCTTTTTGTAGTTGAAAATTTTTTGAGTGTGAGGTTGGGACCATCTTCATATCTAAAGATAGGATAGCATACACATTTTATTTTACTATCTTATAAATAAAATCACATCGTAACAAGTTGCTAGTTGAAATTTTTGAGTATAGTCGTCGTGTTTACATGTGGTGTTAAATATAGTTGTATCGAGATAACCCCTCCAGTCAGGTCATCATATATATATATATATATATATATATATATATATATATATATATATATATATATATATATATATATATATGCTAAAATATGTTATTTTAAAAAGCCTCAACCAATCTTAGACATTCATTAATTAATTATCTATGATCTTAACCCTTAATTTTTTTTCCTAATCTTTCTAGTGACCTCATAAACCTAAGTTTGAATTCTTTGATTACAAAAATACCCTCTGAGAAAAAAAGAGTGGCGACCTCCAAACCTTTTTCCTCTTCTACACCGTTTTTCTCAAATATACATTCAATCATTCAGGTACTTAAAAACGATCAATTAAGGTTCCCGATTGCAATCGATGGTAAAAAACGCTCTCCTTTCAAAATCAAATTAAGGTTCTTAGGGTGCAATCGATTGATTATTACCGTTGATGTGATGCCATAGTTTCCGATAATCAGAATGGGAAAATAATCGATGAATCCGATTTCTACGCTTCAGTTCAATATATGCAAAAAGGTAGACAATTTTGAATCGTGATGCAGATCATAATTTTGCAAAAAGGTAGAAAATAATCAATGGCATAATTTTGTTTGTGTTGCAGATCATGAATCGTGGTGAGTGAATTTGGATAAACCTATTGATCATGATTTATATAAGTTTCAGGTACTTAGTTCCAACTTTGTTATTTTTCTTATGTCTACTTTACATAGATTCTTTTTACCTGAAGTCTTTAACTTATCGGATTTAAAGGCTTACATAAGAGTTTTTCTTTCATGTGTGATTAAAGGATTGGTTGCAAGAGGTAAAAGGTATTTGTTATCGGAATAAGGCTTTTCTATATGTTTTATTTTTTTAATGTTTTGATGGAGATGATTTTTCAGAGTAACTATTTTCTGTCAAATGGAGCAAATATTAATGCATAAAACTGCCTGGTATTCGACTTGATTTCAAATACTATGTACTATACTGATTTTATGTGACTCTTGGTTTATGGAACACTTTAGTGTTTCTTCTGTTCAATTATTTGTAGTGATTTTCAAGTGCCTGATTTTGCAGAGCTTTTAATTTGAAGATGGTGGGATTCAAGTTTGAATCATGTGGAAGTTTGAGGTATTTCCACTCATGTAATTTGGTTTGTGTTATCTGTTTGTGTTTGTTTATCGAATTATGTTTAATTGATATGATAAATGATAATGAAATGATGATAATGGTAATAAATTTCAGGATAACTTTTTATGTGCTTTTGTTGTCACGTTTTATTTATTGTTGATAAGTTTTTTTTTTTTGGATAAAATTATTGTTGATACATTCAACTACAAGAATTACTAATCCTTCTGAAGGTGAACTGATATATTTTTAAAACTTTGTTTTTGTTTATAATTCAATATGATTGTGATTATGTAGATAAGATAATCGAGTCGATGGTAGCTGCATCAAAATTGAATATCAGATATTAAACTATAAATTTATATGCTCTTAATTTATCAAAAAAGCACAAGAGTGTTCATTAATTAAACTTGGAAACTTACAGTGACTTATCATACACTTCATAATGGAAGATCGAAGTTAAAAACTGCTAAAAAACGTATTGTGATTCACTTATGTAGGGACATTGGGAGTGTAAGTTAACCTTTCTGTGAGTTTCAAGTACCATAAATGGATCATATTCATTCTCTAAACTTTACTACGTTCATAATAGTTTACAGAGTTCATAATTCACCTCTTGAGCATGTTTCTAACTTCTTTCTTTAGTTTAATGTATGACGACTTAATCCCATGAGCAAACAATCTGGCTTCTAACATTTGCTTAGTAAGTTCTATCTCTATTCATCTCTTTACAACTCGAAGTTGCATTCAACCTAATAATTAATTCATTTCTCATTGAATACATCAATTTGGGTTGGGTCGTATCTTTCATTGGGTCGATTTGGGTTGGGTCGTATCTTTTATTGGGTCAATTTTTATTATTAATTATTATTATTATATTTTTTTATTATTTTTTTTTTGTGTTCAATTCTGTTTTATGATCTCTAAATAGGTGATTTGTTAAGTACAATCAAAAGATACATACAAATCCTTATCTTGATAATTTAGGATGTTGTGTGCATTGAATATAGATTTTGGACACTTCGATGTTATTTCGGATAAAGTGCAGTTCAAATCAACTCATTCATAGGCAACTGAGTTTATCGCGAAATAACCATTATTTGTTAATACGTATTATGCTCAGTATCCTTATGAATTTTTATTTCCGCAGTTAATCATATCAATTCCTTTTGTGTAACAATAGTTATAATTAATTAAAATTATTTTGAAATTGAATAACCTGTAATTAGTTTTTTTTTATTACAATTAATCTTATCAATTTCGTATAAGGTTGTGCATAATTTAGTAGGTCTTTATATGGCGAGGTCAATATTAATAATAATTGTCAAATATTATAATCCTAATGAAATAATCTATATCATCAAAGAATATTTATTCAGGTGCTGCAAAAGGGTCTAATGGCTCACTTGGCAAAGTTTCATTCCAATCTTAATGAAGTTAACAAGTAAGTGCAGTTCATACCATTTTGTATTTAGCCAAATTTTGTTATTTAGAGCCTTTTACATGATGACTAAAAATGACCCCTCAAGTAAATGTGCTAAAATTTACACTTCTTGCTATATGATTTCACCTATTCGACAAACTATGCATATTTTTAAACAATGCAGCAACAACTGTATGCAAATGGCATATTTGTTGCAGTATAGACTTTTCCTCACTTTCTATTCTTTAAAAAGTTGCAAAAGAGTGATGTCGACAATGTCGGCAAAACTATATTGCCTATTTTGATTGAATTTAATTTCTTATATGGTAAATAGTAGGTTTATCTATTATTGTTGGTTTAATCACTTTATTAATTTAGGTACCGATAGAGACTCATCTACCCAGGATCTCAAATAACCAAAGTATCATTATCGACATGGATGGTGTGGATGCATAGTCATTTAGCTTTATGTAGGTCTGACTTTTCAAGTATACTGAATCAGTTAGTTGAGATGAATAGTAATTAAAAAGTCCATGTTAAAATTTTTGTTGTTTATATTAGTTCATTTATAGAATTTTTTCCGTTTCTTTTTTATAAGCATTTTTGCATAGGTACTAAGCAAATAACCAGAGGTGCATGTATGTGTTTGAGGGCACATGTCTGTCTTTCATACTTTTTTTTTGAAAGGCCTTTCATACTCTCTTTTCATTCTTAAATGCTACAACAAGTGTTATATTGAGGAATGGTAACATAGTTGTTCTCCCTATTTACTTGTGACCTGGTTTAGTTAGGATTATTAATCACAAAATGGGTCAAATTGGAATAAGTCGACCTATTGAGCAATTAAGCAAAATTATTTAATACAACTCAAACAAGTTGAAAGTCTTCCAAATGTATGCAAACTCATAAACTAATTTTGTCTATATAGTTGACCTTTGGTTGATAATTTTTAATTGGGTAACTATTATTTTTATTAAAAATAACCTACTTTATTTTCTATCTAGGTGCTCTATAGTTTACTTCTATCATCCAGGTGTCACAAGTTCTTTTATAGACCTTGAGACTCCAACTCATTATAATTGATACAAATTTAGTTATCCTTCATATTTGCAACCTATCTGCATATAGTTAGTCCTACCATGTGCTCACCCTATATAATTTAATTATTCTATATAACAATGCATATAATGCATGACTGGAGTTTTTGTTGGTCCCTTGATAACAACAGGAGTATTGTAGAGGGGGTGAATACAATTTCTTTTAATTAACTTAACAGTTAAACACGATTAGTATTCAAACATGAAGATTAAATAGAGTCACATGTAATTTTCAACAGTTATTCTTTATTGATTGAATCACAAAGAATTACAAGTATCCTTGGCGGAATGATAGTTGGTTGATACAGATTACCTAGAATATAGCTAAAAGGTAAACTAAAAGCTATTACACGTTTTTGACTCTAAATAAATAAACCCACACCACTAGTTGTTACAATAGTGGATACAACAATTTATAGTAGTCCTATTAACTGAGTAATGGTTCTATTGTCCACTGGTACATAGGATGTCTGTACTTGCGGGGACAACTGCATCAGAGAGCATGCTCTCCTCTTTCCTCTTTGGTAGCTATTTGCAGGAACACCCCAGTTCGATTTGGCACCACTATTTGATTAAACAAATAGAATGTTGTGTTCCCTAGGTGTTGACAAAGTATAACCCATGTCTGCACATGCGTTAAACTTCTGCATTCCCACGTGGTTTTGTAAAGTCACTTGTCAGCCGCCGACGCGTGTCCTTTTCTGTTTAATTTTATCTTTGACTTCTGTTGAATAGTACTATTGATGTAGACCACTCGGGAAAACTACTATGCTTATAATGGAGCATAGCTGTCTTGTGTAGTAAGCTGCATTCCAGCTGTGATGGTTCTTCATTGCTGAGACACTTGATATTCTTGAATTGCTGAGTACACATCCTGTGCTGATTGAAGAACACTGTCTACCTTGTGCTGGTAGACTGAGCAGCAAACTAAACACTCGACACAGCAATATCTGCTGTCTATACATAAACAAACTTGTGCTGACTGCACATAACATTTTAGTGTAAATAAATTACAGTTTTGTCATAATTAAATCCTTAATTATTTTGAGGACTCAACAATCTCCCCCTATTTGATGATGACAAAACCTATGACATATAGAGAAAACACTAAAACCAGCACCGAGGGACCTAATGAAAAATAGACAGTAAATTTGTCCCTTTTTAAGTTTGTTTTTGGAATCTTTTGTTGAGTTATCCATATCTTATAATTTGATATGATATTGAAGATAAACTCATTTCACTTTCATTACAACAGAGTATATATAGTAATTTTAAGAACATCATAATGAAAAATGAAATAAACAAAAGATACAATTTAAGCACTAGAGGGCTATCTATCTTTATCTTTATCTTTATCTAATTCCTCTTCAGATAGCTCCTCTTGTTTGATTCTCCAGGCTTCAGGAAACAGGATAGGTATATCAGCAGGATCAAATAAAGGAATATGAGGAGGTAGAATGATGCGATCTCTTCTTTGTAGGCCTTCACCAGTAGATTTCTTTCCTTTAGGTTTTTGAGAAAGTACTTCTTCTATGTTTACCACTGGTGCATTACCAAATTTTGTAGCTTTGTTGAAGAGATCTTGGAGTTCTGGCTTCAATGACTTTTTAATACCACTTTCAGCTTTACCAATGAAATACTCCAATATCTCCATCCATTCACTGAATCCTAAAGATCGTAACTCATCATAATTTATCCTTTCTTGAACATTATTCTCCCTGCTGATATTGAAAGCTCTTTTTGAGCCTCTGTGCACCTTGATAATCTTGCTGAGATTTGATCTTCTGTTCATCACATCACCATACTTTCTCCTATAATAATGATCATATAGTTCTATGGTTCGGGCAGTTTCCATAGGAGCAATAGCAGGTGCTTTCTCAGCAGCTTCTAGTTCATCAAGGGCCTTATCCTGTTCCTTGACAATGGCTTTAGCTAATTTGAGGGACTCGGCCTCTAGCTTTCTATCAGCGGCCAATTTGTCTTCTATCTCCTGAAACCTTACCCTCTCAGCGAGTTCAGCATCAGCAGCCTCCCTTCTTTGCATTTCAGCTTGTAAGCCCAACAGATAATCATCGACAGTAATTTTCAGGGACTTTGCTGTTTCAATCATCTTTCTACCCTCTTCAGTTTTAAGGGCAGCACGATACTCCCTTAGATCCATACCCAGCTGGCGAGCCTCTTGAAATTGAGATTTCTCCTCATCAGTAGAGAGCCTTTGACCACTGTTGTTTAATTATACACCAATTTCAATGCCATAAGTCAAGGCAGTGATGTAGAGTGGCTGATCAAGAGGATGATGCAGCAATCTAACTTGGCGTATCCTTTCATTAATAGCAGCTTGTCTTTGCTCAAGTAATTCTGGTACAGTGATCTCCAGCCTGTAAGCATCTCTTTTATCTGGATTCATTTTAAATAAGTCTGGCTCACCACGGGTAACTGAATCATCTTCTCAAGTTCTGTGTTTACCATGTCGATTTGGGGAAGATGGAGGATACATGATTGATTCACCTATGCCAGATGAACTCTCTGGAAACTGATTAACACGATTATCCTATGTTCTGTTAAAGTAAGTGAGGGTCCTGGGAGAGATAGGTGATTGAACAAATAAGTGATCACCACTACCCCAGATTGTAAAGTCAGCAGGATTAATCGTATCATCATCTTGATTATCACCCAGCACATCCACCTTTGCTGGGTCTTCAACACTTATTTCACCCAGCAGCACACTACTAGCTGGGTCTTCATTCACAGCACTCCTTGCTATGTCTTCAGTACCAGCTGACTGATTAGTATCAGCTGGCACAACTGCCTCAGTATCGTCATCAGTTGCCTCAAATAAGGGTCCTTTCCTTAGGGGCTGGTTGTCCCTAGGAGCAGATTTCACCCTTTGTTTGTCAATTGGCATGGGTTCAGCTGATGGTTTTTGTGTTGATACTGGTTCTTGTGGTGGCAGATAGGGAACAATAGCAAGATGCTCCCCCTGAATATCAACATCTGCTGGCTGTTATTGTGTAGCTGGCTGAGTAGACGATACTGGTCGAGAAGATGAGCTGGTTTCTAACATTGCATCCAGCCATTTCATAAATACATCAGCTCTAACTCCTCCTGACCCAGTAGAAGCTAAATAGTCTTTCATCTCTTCAGGAGTCATCTTCTTTATCCTATCTGCTCGCTCAGCATATAGCTTGGCTTTCTTTTTTATCATACTTGGTCATGAACTTAGCATTTCTTTTCAGTGTAGCCCTTTTATATTCTTCAATGCTGATCAGATCATCATCAATTTCACGCTTATCAGGAGTGAGGGTTCGCCTACGCTCTATTTTAAGTCTTTTTAGAGCAGCATAGGCCCCAAACTTAGCGTTGAAAGCAGCATCTAATTACTGCTGTCTCTTCTGATGTCTCTCCATTTTTCTTTTCAATTTACGTTCAATGGTTTGAGAGACATCAAAAGATTCAGCAACAGCAATTCAGAAATGTCACTGGGCTTACTGCCAGAACCAATATCATCCACTGGTGTGGCAGACACACTGGGTTGAGATTCACCAGCTGCCTGTACACCAGCTTCAGTATGAGCATTGCTGGGCTTAGTGCCAGTACCATCACCACCATCATCACCATCTTTCCTTTGCTGTTTAGGAGCTTTTTCATGCTCATGCTCCCCCTCAGATTGTTTTCTCTTTTTAGACTTTTTCTTAGACGTCTTCTCCCCCTTTTTGTCATCAGCAGGGGCAGAAGGGTGAGCAGGGGAGACCTGTGCATCAAGGTCACTATCTGACTGAGGAATAGAGAAAGCAAAATTGTTCCAGTCAGCATCAGCAGGAGAAAGATGGGCACCAGGATCTACGCCATATTATCTTAGGCAGAGTTTGGAAGTACGAACTTCATTTCTAGCAACACCCATGGCCATGTTTTGGACATCAGCCCTAACACCAGCTTGAAGATCAGCCATGCATTGCATTACCTCCACCATTTGAACATAAGCTGAGGCAGGAATCATAGTAGCCATTTGCTGTTCCCGCGAATCCAATCTCTCTTCTAACACCCTGTTTTCTTCATCAAGGAAAAGAATTCTGCGATTAGCAGCATCCAAATCAGCTTGAAGACGGGCAATATCCTCAGTATACTCATTGTGAGAGATGATTCGCTTCTTTAAATCCTCCTCCTCTTCATGTTGTTTGACAATGGCTTCCACAGCTAGATCTGCAAAGACGCACACTTGTTTGAGCTTGTTCTCAATAGAAGAAGTGGTAACCTCCCCAGTTGTGCGTACAGCTTCAGACACTCTGTCAACAATAGCAGATCGAATGGTGTTCTGTAGATCCGGTGTGACTTCAGCTAATGTCTTATAGACAGCCAAAGTGGAGATGACAGCCACCTCATCAGCATTAAACTTAGTATAGCTGGTGGAGGGGCGATCACTAGCAGCTAACACAGGAGTACCTCCGTGGGGTGGTGGAGGTGGAAGGTCAGAGTCTGACTCGTCACCATGATCACCATCATTTTTACCTTCGCCCGAAGGTTTAGAACCACTGGTATCCTTGTCAGCATCATTATCAGCATCATCAGTGAGATCCACTGGTTTATCTTTGGGGCCAGTCACATTATCATGAATGACTGGCTCTTCCTTACCAGTACCTTTATCAGCATCATCATCAGATGAAGAAGATGATGAGGAAGAAACTGATGAATCAGAAGGTACTGGCAAATCAGGAAGTTGTTGCATGATAAACTTACCAGTAGTGGGATCTCTGATGAACTTGAGAGGCCTCCATGTACCAGGCCATGGAGAAGCAGCTGGAGCCATACCAAAATAGTGATAGTATGGCTGCTCGTTGATCTGTTCTTAAGTAGCCAGCCTCTCATATACCTCTTCTCTTGCTGGTCGATCAAGCTGAGATAACATTTCAGTCAGCTCTTCTCTCGGTAGTTTACTGGCTGATACCAGAGCACTTTGGGGATCAATAGTCAGCTGATCCACCAGCAAGGAAACTCTGGGAGTGATGGAGGCTCCCCTATAGATGAAGTTATGTACAACTTCATCAGGATCTGGTACCTGGCACACATATGGCTGCTGCTCAGTAGAAGCAGTAGCCTAAGACGAATCAGTAGTGGCAGTAACAGAGGTACCAGCATCCATAATGGGTTCCATAGAACTAGTAGCAGCAATAGGTGACTGTGCAGTAGGTGAAGAAGCAGCATCTGCAGCACCTTTAAAGAAAGTATCCGGTGTTAAATCAGAAACCTGTAGATTACCAGCGGAATTCACAGTAATAAATTGTCTCGATTGAAGATCAGAAACATCCAGAATAACAGTAGGAGCAGTAGTTGTAGTAACAGTGGGAGTGGGAGCAGCATCAATATCAAGAACCTTCTTAACAATGTTATCAATAACCTTTTCAAGTACCGGAGGAGGTTCCATTATCATCTCATCAACCATTTCAGAATCAGTGGTTGAAGCAGCAATACCGGAGATAGTAAGAGGAGTAGCAGATATATCAGCAGTAGCTACCTCCTCTTTAACAGTAAGATCAGTGGAACCAGCAACCATATTGTCTCCAGTAGAGCCAGCAGCAGTAGAGGCAACAGTACTAGTGTCAGCACCACCAGTAGGCAAATCAGTAGCACCAACACCAGTAGCAGAAGCATAGAGCTCATCAGTAGAAAAATTAACATCCTTTTCTTGCTCCCCCTCTGCCTGTTTATCTACCCTACTAAGAACTGAAACAAAAGAATATTTTATGTTAACAACTGTAGAACCAAATAAATTTGACTCAACAATTGCATCTGTTGTTGGTCTCTGGGGACAGACTGGTGGTTTAGTCAGCCCTTTGATTGAGACAGAGTTAGGTGTCTGTAAGTGCAGCTGTAACTCTGCTGACTCATTGGCAACACATGTTGACCCAGATAGTGTAAGAGTTCTGGCTGGTAATGATGTAGGAGTGAGACTCTTATCATGATCCAAGTAACATATTGGCTGTGCAGTATCCTGAGCTGGTTCAACACGATGAGGACCCAACTCAAGTTTGCTTTGGGGGTCAGTTATGTGCTCTGCTGGTTGTACTGTCAGCAGAGGATATAGCATTAAGTTCAATTTATAAAAATGTGGAAGTGTCTGGCTAGAAGAATATGGGTTGCTACTCTTCTTAACACTAGTTTTAAAATCAGTCAGCTTGGGAGCCAAGGTTATACCTTTAACTCCACTTTCATTTTTCAAGTCAGTAGTTAAAATGTTTTCTATTAAGTTAGAATTTTCTGCTGTTTGGTCTTGAAACGCACCAGGTTCCATAGCCACATCCTTTGCAGGAGCAGCAGTTGAGACTGGTGCAATCTCCACTGTGGTTTGCTTGGGGCCAAACTTTGCACGTTTGGATTTGCCTGTTACCAAGAAATAGATAAGCAACGGATTCCAATACTAGAATTGGGTAGTCAGTATATAATACTAGGGATGTTCTTTATTATCAGAGAGCACTAGATTCTAATACAACTACTGCTTTACCAGTATGTGAGACGGTGGCTGTTCTAGTTGAGATAGCTGGCTGCTTCCTACACGTAGCTGGCTTACACTGAGGACCCTCCCCCTCAGCTGGTGCAGAACCAGAGACAGTCGATTGGTTAGCTCCACCCCGAGCAGCAAGATACTCGAGAATGCCTGGTGTTAAACCAGTATATGGAGCAGCAGGTGCATCTTTTGGCATACCCCCTTGTTTTAGAGGTAGGTCGTATGATTGATCAGCAATCTGCTGGTAAGCTTCACCCAGCTCACTTTCAAAAACCAGGCTTAAGAACCTTGGAAAGGGGATTAAATGTGTTCGTTTAGGTGCTTGCACCATCTCTCTTAGCCTCAAATAAATTTCCCCGGCATAATCAATGTTCCTGTTGAACAACAAATCATGACCAATTTTAAGCTCAAAGTCTGAGCACTGGTCAAAACTTCCAGATTTATGGCTGATGCACTGGGTCAGCAGCCCAAAGAAGTAGTACCAAAGAGGTGGCATATGCTTCCTCAAAGGTATATGGGCAATTGGTTGATTAAACCCAATGATTTCTAGCACCTCCCTTCTGAAGACATCACTGGTTGGTGAATCGACAAACGATCCATCTGGTAATTGAAGGGCACGACGGATGGCTTCAGCGGTGACGGAGCAAGTTAGGGTTTCAGTTACTATGCCACGAATACATGGAACATTTTGGGGAGTGGTGGCAGTGGTAGCAGTATACCAAAATCTTGCCAAGCTGGCAGCCTATAATCGTAAAGGTACACCGGTGATAGCTCTAGCCAGAGGGAATTGTCGGATGTAGTCAATTAGCATTTCATAACCCATATTGACTTTTGATTTGGGAATGGAGAGTGAATGATCAGCATTGCCTCTTGATAGGAGAATAGTCGTGTGATCAAGTGCATTATTAGCCCTAAACAGAGCTGGATGGAGATTGAACAGTGGTCCTTGAACAACCTGTTCCTCCGGTTCCGGTTGTGGTTGTTGATCAGGTTGTTATGCCAGTTGTTGTTGCTATTGTTGTTCCTCTGGCTGGTGTTCAGCATGTGGTGATTGTGGTTGGTCTGCCATTGATGATATGTAAAGATGAAGATATGAAGTTATGAAAGTTGGAAGATTTGAAGATTTTGAGAGAAAAGAGTATGTGATTTTGAATAATGAATAACCGAAGGTTATTATGGAAGATAAAACACTCTTTTAACCGTTGTGATTGGATGAAAAAGTGCAGAAGAGAGAAAATGGCAACTGTCATCTGCAGGCACGTGGGCAGATGTGACAGACTGGCACACTTTCGAGGGGACACAGACTGTTGACATGACGTATATACGGATTGAACACTCATACCTCCCATTCAGCATTAAATGCAGCAGGTTTTAATTCAAAATTGGTTTAAAGACCATAAAATAAGTTTTGTATTAAATACAAAATACTTTGTTACATTTAATATGTCATGAATTTAATTTAAATCATTTGGAGTAAATGAGTTTCAGTTTTAAGGAATCATTTAATTTTGTGAGCTATTTATTATTTCATTTAAAAACATTTTGAGTAACCAAAGTATAAAAGACCTTGTTGTAAAGAGTGTTTGAAATGTAGGCAGTAAGTTAACAAATGTGACTTACTGGTTTGCCCTGCATGTTGTAAAGCCATCACACCAACAAAAATTGTCTTTTATTTAAAGTTTAAGCATACCCAGCTCAGAGATAAGATAGTTAAAACGTTTCTCATCTAAGGGCTTTGTGAATAGATCTGCTAACTGCTGGTCTGTTGAAATAAAATGTAGCTCCACATCTCCTTTTTGAACATGATCCCTTATGAAATGATATCGAACGTCAATGTGCTTTGTTCTTGAATGCATCACAGGATTGTTGGTGATAGCAATTGCACTTGTGTTGTCACAGTAGATTGGAGTCTTTGTAACATGAACACCATAGTCTTTCAACTGGCTTTGCATCCATAGTACTTGAGCAGTACAATTACTAGCAGAAACGTATTCTGCCTCAGCAGTAGATGTGGACACAGTATTTTGCGTTTTGCTCGTCCAGCTGACTAGCCTACCACCCAGTAACTAGAAACCACCAGTAGTACTTTTCCTATCTATTTTACACCCTGCAAAGTCAGTATCTGAATACCCAATTAGCTCAAAATCCTGGTCTTTGAGATACCAAAGACCACGTTTAGCAGTAGCTTTCAGATACCTAAATATCCTTTTTACTGCTAGCAAGTGTGACTCTTTAGGATCAGCTTGATATCTGGCACAAAGACTTGTGGCAAACATAATATCTGGTCTGCTGGCTGTAAGATAAAGTAGGGATCCAATTATACCTCTATATTCAGTGATATTGACTGGTTCGCCATTGAGATCAGCATCTATTTTAATAGATGCTGCCATCGGGGTCCCTATATCTTTTAAACAGGTCAGACCAAATTTCTTTAACATATCTTTGATATATTTATCATGACTTATAAAAATTCCATCATCAAGTTGTTTAATTTGCAATCCCAAAAAGTATTTCAAATCTCTTTGTAAGCTCATTTCATATGTCTTTGACATAAGTTTTGAAAAATCTTGACAATGTTTCTCATTTTTAGATCCATAAATAATATCATCCACATATATTTGTACCAGCAAGAGATCACCATCTGTCTCTTTTGAGAACATAGTGGTATCAATTGTTCCAACTTTAAAACCTATACCAGTGAGATACACATGAAGTGTCTCATACCATGCTCTTGGAGCCTGTTTGAGGCCATAAAGAGCTTTTTCTAGCTTGTAGACATGGTCTGGATATTTACTGCTTACAAAACCAGGAGACTGTTTGACATAAACTTCTTCTTGTAGCTTCCCATTTAGAAATGCAGATTTAACATCCATCTAGAATACCCTAAAGTTCATTTTAGCAGCATATGCCAAGAACAATCTGATAGCTTCCATCCTAGCCACTGGAGCATATGTCTCTCCATAATCCAATCCTTCTTCCTATTTGAACCCTTGAGCTACCAACCTAGCTTTGTTTCTAATCACAATTCCATCTTCATCCATCTTGTGCTTGAAAACCCACTTGGTACCAATGATCTTCTTAGTTTCATCATCAGGTTTAGGTACCAAAGTCCAAACCTTATTCCTATCAAACTGGGAGATCTCTTCTTGCATAGCTCCTACCCAGCTTAGATCTTTGATTGCTTCATCAGGACATGTAGGTTCAATGGTAGACACAAAATTTACATGCATACAAAAGTTGTTGGTTGCATGCCTTCTTGTTTTAACACCACTAGCCAGATTACCAATAAATTTCTCAATTGGATGCTCTTTTGTGCATCTAGTGTTATGAACAGGTGAGCTTATCGTGGAATATACAACATCTTGATCATCAGCTGGTTCAAAGGTATGAGCAGCAGTTGGAGACAGCTGTTCATTATTAATGTAACAAGTACCAGCTTGAGATCCTTCAAAACTAGTAGACCTATGATCAAGTTGTAGGACTTCAGTAGAACCAGTAGGTCCACTTGGTTTAGATACAGATGGAACAGAGTGTTCCATCTCATCATCAGAGAACCCTGCAACATGGATTGGTGAGGGATTTGTAACTGGTTCTTCATCATCATCATCATAGCTTGCTGAGTAGGCTCTTCAAATAATAAATCTTCATCTTCTTGACTGGGAGATGAGGCTGGGGCAGTTTCATCAAATGTTACATTAATTGATTCTTCAAAACAACCCACTTCTTTTATTGAAAACCCTATATGCCTTTGACATGTTGGAATATCCCAAGAATGTACCTTCATCAGCCTTAGCATCAAACTTGCCTAGCTGATCCCTATTGTTTAGAATGAAACAGGGAGTGCCAAATACATGAAAAAATGAAATTGAGGGTCTTCTTCCTTTGAGAACTTCATAAGCAGTTTTCTGATGTCTTTTCACTATTAAAGATCTATTCTGGGTAAAACATGCAGTGTTCACAGCTTCTGCCCAATATGAATTTTTTAGCCCAGACTCAGCTAACATAGATCTTGCTGCTTCAATGAGAGTTCTGTTTCTTGTTTCTGCAACACCATTCTGTTGAGGTGTTCTCACAGCAGAAAAGTTCTGTGAAATACCTTTGTCAGCACAAAATTCTTCTAATGTAGCATTTCTGAATTCTGTACCATGATCACTTCTTAGCTGTTTTACCAGTTGCCCATTCAAAAGCTCCATTCTTTTGATAAAATTGATAATTTCATCAGCAGCTTCACTCTTTTGCTTCAAAAAGAATACCCAAGTGTATCTGGAATATTCATCAACAATAACCAGTGTATACTTTTTCCCACTACAGCTGGCCACATTAACAGGACCAAAAAGATCCATATGAAGTAATGAAATGGTTTCTCAACAGATGAGATTTGCTTTGATTTGAATGAGGCATGGTTATGTTTTCCCTTTTCACAGCCAGGACACAATCTGTCCTTTACATAAGACATGGTGGGTAGCCCAGACACCAAACTTCTACTGGATAATTTGTGAATGTCTTTGAAGTTAAGATGTGAGAGTCTCTTGTGCCATAACCACTTCAGGTTGTCTGCTGCCTTTGAATAGAAACAAGTATCAGTAGTTGTGACTGCTGTGTTCATGTCAATTTGATACATGTTTTCATGACGTTTTACAGTCAGCAGTGGCTTCCCTGTCTTTTCAAAAATAGTACCAATTTTATTTCTGAACTGGACTATCTTATTCTTACTTGTCAGTTGGCTTATGCTGAGTAAATTATGTTTAAGCCCAACGACATATCCAACATTTGAGAACGTGACATTCCCATTTGTCAAAGTACCAAAACCCTTTGTGTAACCCAACGAATTATCTCCATATGAAACAATTGGACCATCCTTTTCTTGATAGTTCATCAGCAGGGACTTACATCTGGTCATATGTCTCGAACAACCACTATCAAGATACCAGATTTGCTTGTTTTGAATGCCCTGCACAGTAGCTAAGAGATTAGTTCTTTTTGGGAACCCATCTAAGGATGGGTTCTGGAAGAGTCATCTTTGATGATCTCTTCCTGTCTCCTGGTTTGCTTGAAGAAGCAGCAGCAGATGGGGTTAGGGTAAAAGGACACCGGTTGGCTAAGTGAAACTTGCTGCCACATTTGTAGCATTTTCTCACATTTGGTATCGGTGACTGGTCATACACTGAGTAAATGGGTGCAGTAAGATCGGGTCGACTTTTGGTTACTGCCTCAATTAGCTGGTCAAGCTTGACTGTCATAATCTCAGTGATAGACAGCTCATCATTCGAGTCCACTTTTGCTTTTCCCTTAAGGGAAGCTTTCTTCTTGGAACCATTACCATAGTCATGACGTATTGCTTTGCCTTTATCACTTGACGAGCCAGCGTGGGAAGTTACTGGCTTGTCTACTGAAGCTGATGAGCTAGAAGAAGTTTTTCCTGCTGCCTTGGACTTGCCAGTATTATGTTTGACTGGCTTGTCTACAGCTACTGGTTGACCAGTAAGTTTGTCATCAGCTGGCTCAGCACAATTGGAACTCGAACACGAAGGAGAATCTGTTGGTTTAATTTTTTTTAAATTATTTTCAGTGATTTCCCTTTTAATACGTCTTTCTTTTGGAGTCATGTAGTAGATGCTTGATGGGTCAGTAGTCTCATCAATTGAGGTACTGGCTTCTCTTGCTTTAACTTCATCCTCCAAAATCTCTTTCATGGCAGGTGATGGGGACACAGCAGGTCTAACAAACTTATTTGTCAAGACCTTTTTACCCTTAACTATCTTGGCAAAAGTATTTGGCAAGACAGCTTTAGGATCGGTTTCAAGAATTGGGTCCATGAAAGTAACTTCTGCAATAGCAGCAGCAGCAGCATAGTCACCAGCAAATAAAGCTTCAACTTGGGCAGACACCTGCTCGTTAACATACTTGGCTGTGCGTTGAGCAGATGTACACCACGAAGCGACAACCTTTTTAAGATTATCCAGCTGGTTCTTGACTTCTGCTACCTCAATGTGAAGAGACCTTAAAGCAAAGTTTTGTTTTTCAAGTTTGGAAATATCATCTTTCAAGATTTTAATTTCATCATTTTTACTTTTAAGTTTCTCATTTAAAGATTTGTTGTCAGTTTTTAAAACTTCTTCACGTTTGCTGCCTCTACATAAGTCAACTCTTAGGTAGTCAAACATTTCGGCTTTTTCATCATAAGTATAAGTTCTAAAATTATCAACCTTATACATCAATTCAGTTTTCCATTGAGGTGAATCTCTTTTCTGATCAGCTTCCCTCATATCAGCCAAAAACTTACTACCACTATCATCCTCATCAGACTCCTTGACCTCCTTGGCCATTAAACACAGCTTTTTATCTGGAGCATAACCAGCACCATCATCATCAGTATCACTATCAGAGGATGACGACGAGATGGTTTCATCCCAATCATGATGTTCAGCAGCTAGTACATTTTCTGGCTTCTTACCCTTCTTATCAGTCTTAGTACTTTCCTTCATCTGAGCTTTCATAGCTTTGTACTTGTTCTTGTACTTGTCAGCTTTTGAGAAAGAGTTAGCATGTGAAGTTGAAGGTTTCCTGGACATGCATTCAGCAGCAAAATGTCCAACCTTTTCACAATTATAACACTCATATTTAGGACCCTTGGCTGACTTGCTGCTATACCTAGCACTCGGTTTCTTACTCCCTTTGTATGACTTGCTGGTTCTATTACGATTGAACCTTTTGAACTGCCTAGCCAGCAAAGCCATACCTTCAGCAAACCCTTCTGTATCACTTTCATCATCACTGCTTTCTTCAGACCCAGTACCACTATCCACATCACTCTCAGCTGTCTCTTCTTCTGCCAACAACTTTTGAACAAGTAAAGCCTTTTAAGCTTTCTTTTTAGCAGTAGCAATAAGAGCAGTATCATCTGTCTTAGAAGATTTTGAAGTGGTGGGGGCAGACCTAAAGTTTTCTTTCAAGTTAAGTTCAAATTTAGCCTCTGCCTTCTCGTGGTTCCAAAGTGAACTGTAGAGAGAAGACATGTTAAAGTTCTTTAGGGTCTGAGTGGTTTTTAAAGGGTTAGTAACAGATTTCCATTTAGTAGGCAGTGAACCTATGAATTTGTTTACTTGTTCAAATTCAGTATAGGTGACATTCAAAGTGATCAGGTCTGCAATCAAGGAGTTAAACCTAATGAAGGTTTGCTTAAGGGTTTCATTCTTGTAGGCAAAGAACATTTCATATTCTCTTTTTAAAGCAATCATTCTGTTCTGCCTTACTTCTCCCATACCCTCATAGGTAACATCTAGATAGTCCAACATAAGCTTGGCATTTTCTTTTCCCTTAATTAGTTTGAACAGTGGGTTAGGCAAAGTTATAGTTAACAGGGTTCTGATTTTAGGGTCAAGTCCAACACGATGTTTATCCTCAGCATTCCATCTAGAAGGGGTGAGAATAACCTCTCTTCCAGGGATAGCAGGAGTGTCAGCTGTAGCCGGAGCACTACCAATAGTCTCAGTGGGAACAAATGGACCATCTGTGGCAATACCAGGCATGAGTGGGTCAATAGACTCAAGGTGAAGCATGAATCTTGCCTTCCAAGTTTCATACTCATCTTCATCAAATTTGGGTGGTCTATTGGATGAGCCATTTTCAAGGTAAGCTGTATTTGAATATGCAGCCATGAGAGAATTTAGATCCAAGATATTAATTATCAAAACTGAAGCTCTGATACCAATTGTTGGTCCCTTGATAACAACAGGAGTACTGTAGGGGGGGGGGGGTGAATACAATTTCTTTTAATTAACTTAACAGTTAAACACGATTAGTATTCAAACATGAAGATTAAATAGAGTCACAGGTAATTTTCAACGGTTATTCTTTATTGATTGAATCACAAAGAATTACAACTATCCTTGGCGGAATGATAGTTGGTTGATACAGATTACCTAGAATATAGCTAAGAGGTAAACTAAAAGCTATTACACGTTTTTGACTCTAAATAAATAAACCCACACTACTAGTTGTTATAATAGTGGATACAACAATTTATAGTAGTCCTATTAACTGTGTAATGGTTCTATTGTCCACTGGTACATAGGATGTCTGTACTTGTGGGGACAACTGCATGTGGGGACAACTGCATCAGAGAGCATGCTCTCCTCTTTCCTCTTTGGTAGCTATTTGCAGGAACACCCCAATTCGGTTTGGCACCACTATTTGATTAAACAAATAGAATGTTGTGTTCCCTATGTGTTGACAAAGTATAACCCATGTCTGCACATGCGTTAAACTTCTGCATTCCCACGTGGTATTGTAAGGTCACTTGTCAGCCGCCGACGCGTGTTCTTTTCCGTTCAACTTTGTCATTGACTTCTGTTGAATAGTACCATTGATGTAGACTACTCGGGAAAACAACTATGCTTATAATGGAGCTTAGCTGTCTTGTGTAGTAAGCTGCATTCTAGCTGTGCTGGTTCTTCATTGCTGAGACACTTGATATTCTTGAATTGCTGAGTACACATCCTGTGCTGATTGAAGAACACTGTCTACCTTGTGCTGGTAGACTGAGCAGCAAACTAAACACTCGACACAGCAATATCTGCTGCTGATAATGCTAAAAATGAACACATATTTCATAGCATTATTCCTCAAGAAAGACAAGATTTTAGTTGAAATTTGTTCTATTTACAAGTGATATTCGTTTAAATATTAAAAGGTGAAGACAAAAGACAGATTCGACGAATTGAAGACGCAAACGACCAAAAAGCTCAAAAGTACAAAGTACAATCAAAGTGGTTCCAATTATTGATAAGAAACGTCTCAAAATTACAAGAGTACAAGTTACAAAACACAAAGTACACGATATAAAATAGTACGCAAGGACGTTCAAAAATCCGGAACCGGGATCAAAGTCAACTCGCAACGCGCGACGCAACGGAGCGAAAGTTGCAAATTAATTATATATATAAATATATAATTAATTATATAAATTATATATTTATATTATATTTATATTATAAAATCCGTCGGCAAGAAAGGATCCAAAGATGTGTGAGCTGTAAATATTACCTCCGCGACTCGCGGAGTTCGAAGGCAACAAGGGTCGCGACTCGCGGAGCCCCAAATTTCAGTGTGGGCCTATAAAAGGTAACGCATTTTTCTGAATTCAACACATCTTTTTCTTCATTCATCAACGTAGTATATGTATATATATTTATTTTAATTTTAAATTTTAATTTTAATTTCCAATAATAAGGGTATGTTAGCGAATGTTGTAAGGGTGTAAGTTGAAATTCTGTCCGTGTAACGCTACGCTATTTTTAATCATTGTAAGTTATGTTCAACCTTTTTAATTTAATGTCTCGTAGCTAAGTTATTATTATGCTTATTTAATCCGAAGTAATCATGATGTTGGGCTAAAAATATGTAAATTTGGGTAATTGGGCTTTGTACCATAATTGGGGTTTGGACAAAAGAACGACACTTGTGGAAAATAGACTATGGGCTATTAATGTGCTTTATATTTGTTTAACTAAATGATAGTTTGTTAATTTTAATATAAAGATTTACAATTGGACGTCCCTATAAATAACCATATACACTCGATCGGACACGATGGGCGGGGTATTTATATGTACGAATAATAGTTCATTTAACCGGACACGGGAATGGATTAATAGTCACTAGAATTATTAAAACAGGGGTGAAATTATGTACAAGGACACTTGGCATAATTGATAACAAAGTATTAAAACCTTGGGTTACACGCAGTCAATAACCTGGTGTAATTATTAAACAAAGTATTAAAACCTTGTTACAGTTTAAGTCCCCAATTAGTTGGAATATTTAACTTCGGGTATAAGGATAATTTGACGAGGACACTCGTACTTTATATTTATGACTGATGGACTGTTATGGACAAAAACCAGATGGACATATTAAATAATCCAGGACAAAGGACAATTAACCCATGGGCATAAAACTAAAATCAACACGTCAAACATCATGATTACGGAAGTTTAAATAAGCATAATTATTTTATTTCATATTTAATTTCCTTTATTTTATATTTAATTGCACTTTTAATTATCGCACTTTTATTTATTGTTATTGTATTTAATTGCATTTTTAATTATCATACTTTTTAATTATCGCAAGTTTATTTTATCGCACTTTTATTTATCGCAATTTCATTATCGTTATTTATTTTACGCTTTAAATTAAGTTATATTTATTTTTAATATTTACATTAGGTTTTAACTGCGACTAAAGTTTCAAAATCGACAAACCGGTCATTAAACGGTAAAAACCCCCTTTATAATAATAATATTACTTATTTGTATTTTTATAAATTAAAACTAATATAGCGTTAAGCTTTGTTTAAAGATTCCCTGTGGAATGAACCGGACTTACTAAAAACTACACTACTGTACGATTAGGTACACTGCCTATAAGTGTTGTAGCAAAGTTTAGGTATATCCATTCTTTAAATAAATAAATATCTTGTGTAAAATTGTATCGTATTTTAATAGTATTTAGTTGTAAAAGTAAAGCTATTTCATATACACCTCGCATAACATCAAGTAATTTTTGGCGCCGCTGCCGGGGAACGCCGAAGCGAAACGCCACACACATAAAAAAAATTTTTTTTATTAAGTTTTAATTAGTTTTTGTAAAATATATACTTTTTAAATATTAAAAAATATAAAAAATTAAAAACCGGAAAAAAATATATATATAAATTTATTTTTAAGATTTTTATTTATAAAATTATAAAGTATTTTTATTTCTCTTTTAGTTTTTAAATATAAGTTTTATTTATTTAATATAAATATTTTATATAATTATTAAAATAGAAAAATAAAAAAAATATATATATTATATATATATATATATATATATATATATATATATATATATATATATATATATATATATATATATATATATAAATATTAAAAACGAAACCTGTCAAACGAAACCACCTAATCTGAAATTTCATACCCCGCGACTCGCGGAGTTTGTTGCCAGGTGTACCGCAACTCGCGGAGCCACCCTGACACGAGCAGAACCCTAATTTGGCATTTATTACGGAGTATAATTTAATTATTATTATTAAAACTTAATTAGGTTTATATTTAATATTAATATTTAGTTTTAGTTTTTAAATTAATTTGTATTTTAAATATTAATTAGTATTATTAAATATATATATAAATTAATACTTTTATAAATAAAAATAAATAAATAATATTTTTATAAAAATAAATAATTTTATCAAATTTAAGCTTATTTTTATTTTTGTATCTTTTTATCATTTAATCGTAATATTTGTATTTTTATTTGTTTGTAGCTAGTTGTAAGTTCTAGTATTTTGCCGTAGCTTATTTTCACTTCTAGATTTTTAGGCTTTGCCGTAAAATCCCTTAAGTGCTTTTCTTTAGACTAAGATTTAGGTGCTCTAGAATTTTGCGACGCCATTTTTAAATTTTAGTACCTTTTTAAGATATTTCCATTTGGGATATAGTTTTACTTGTAAGCTTTAATATTTTTAGACGCAACCTTTATTTTTTTAGTTTTTAGTTCCTTTTTATGTTTCAACGCGCTACTTTCTTATTTTTATTTTTCGACGCCTTTTACCTATGTATCAATTATCACTCCAATTAGTAATCTCAATTTGCAATTTTAATTTTAAGTTAGTGATAGTAATAAGGTTGGGTTAGTCGAGTGTTTTAAAGTTTTATAAGTCACTCTTTTTCTTTCTTATTTTTCGACGCCTTTTATTTTTCAACCCTTTTCTTTTTCGACCTTTTCCGACGCGCTCTTTTTCTTTCTTATTTCTCGCCATTCTAGTTTTTAGGACTTAGAATTTTTCTACTTCTTCTCTAAATTTCTTTAAATTACGAAAATTTATTTTAAGTGGTTAAATTGATAGACATCAAAATTTTCTGGTTCGTAGTAATAGTTGGATTTGTACGTGGACCGGGTTATTGGAGCCAAACAGTACTCAATTATATTGAGACCAAATGAATCCTGCCCCTCTGCTGCATTTTTTGGCTATTCGAAACGTGGGCAAAATCAGAAAAGTCTATTAATTGGATAACTTATATAATTTTTCTTTCCTTTTAAAAACTAATAGGATATTCAGTGAATGCACCGAGCAAGACGTTCACCACCTGTAACTCGATCAAGATATCTAGCAAATATTGTCGCCGTTGATTTTCCTTTAGAATCGTCATCCAGTCGACCAAGTACTCCAATTCAAATTTCCGATAATCCATTTTTTGAACCCAACCTCACAATTGAGAATCCGGAGAATATTCAGGGACGATTCATAGATCCTGAACCATTAATTTTTCCTCCGGAACCACCAATCATTCAAACAGAGATTGTTGAGGAACGAACCATTAAATCAGAATCCTCTAGTGATTCAGATTCAACAAATTCAATTATGGAGAATCTGGAACCTCTAAGTATGGAAGACCGAATGCGAGCTAAACGCATTGGCCAAGGTCACGCAATTACTCATCCAGACATTAATGCGCCAGATTATGAAATCAAAGGACAAATTCTACACATGGTAACAAATCAATGCCAATTTAGTGGTGCGCCGAAGGAAGATCCAAATGAACATCTTCGTACCTTTAATAGAATCTGCACACTATTTAAAATAAGAGAAGTTGAAGATGAACAGATATATCTCATGTTATTTCCCTGGACTTTAAAGGGAGAAGCCAAAGATTGGTTGGAATCGTTACCTGAAGGGGCGATTGATACATGGGACGTTTTAGTTGAAAAATTTCTTAAACAATTCTTTCCGGCATCTAAAGCCGTAAGACTTCAAGGAGAAATTGTTACGTTCACACAGAAACTGAATGAAACTCTATATGAGGCGTGGACAAGATTTGGAAAGTTATTAAGAGGATGTCCGCAACATGGTTTAGACACCTGTCAAATAGTACAAATATTCTACCAAGGATGCGACATCACTACAAGGAAAGACATCGATATAGCAGCTGGTGGTTCTATTATGAAGAAAACCGAAACTGATGCTTATAAAATTATTGATAACACTGCTTCCCACTCACATGAGTGGCACCAAGAAAAAGATATCGTTAGATCATCTAAAGCAGCTAGAGCCAATTCTAGCCATGACTTAGATTCCATTTCCGCAAAGATAGATGCTGTCGAGAGACGAATTGAAAAGATGACTAAAGATATACACTCAATACGAATTAGTTGTGACCAGTGTGGAGGACCACATTTGACAAAAGATTGTCTTAGTATTGAGCTAACAATGGAACAAAGAGAGAATATTTCATACATAAACCAAAGGCCTGGAACTAATTATCAGAATAATTATCAACCGCCAAGACCGATTTACAATCAAAACCAGAATTATAACCGAAATATTCCATACAACAATCAACAAGGTCCTAGTAATCAACAAGTATCCAATAATACTTACAACCAGCAAAGACCTAATTTTCAAAACAAACCACCACAAACCGATGATAAAAAGCCAAATTTAGAAGATATGATGACGAAGCTAGTTGAAACTCAAACGCAGTTTTTCACATCTCAGAAACAAACGAATGAACAAAATGCTCAAGCATTTAGAAATCAACAAGCTTCTATTCAAAATCTGGAACAAGAAGTAAGTAACCTAGCAAGGTTAATAGGTGAAAGAAAACCGGGAAGTTTACCTAGTGATACAAATGCTAACCCCCGGAATGAAACAGCTAAAGCTATTACCACAAGAAGTGATATTACACTTAAACCACCTGAAATACCTGTAATTTCTGATGAAGCTATTCCTACTCCACAAGAACCACAACCTGAACAAGATAAGGAAAAAGAACCGGTAGTTGAAAAGGTTAATGAAGATAACACAGTTAAGGCTAAACCTTATGTTAAACCATACCAACCACCACTTCCTTATCCGAGTAAAATGAAAAAAGAGAGACTTAAAGCCGAGCAATCCAAATTCTTGGATATGTTTAAACAGATAAATGTAAATCTTCCTTTCATTGATGTGATTTCAGGAATGCGTAGATATGCTAAATTACTGAAAGATCTAATCTCGAATAGAAAGAAAATGGAAGAACTCTCGGCTGTTACTATGAATGCTAATTGTTCAGCAGTGCTGTTGAATAAGATACCAGAAAAATTATCAGATCCAGGAAGTTTCACAATTCCATGTTTTCTGGGTAGTCTTAGTTCAATAGAAGCATTGGCAGACTTAGGTGCTAGTATAAATTTAATGCCGTATTCACTATACGCTAAACTAGACCTTGGAGAATTGAAATCAACAAGAATAAGCATACAACTAGCCGATCGATCAATAAAATATCCTAGATGGATAATGGAGAACATGCTAGTTAAAGTTGGTACTTTAGTATTTCCAGTAGATTTTGTTGTTCTGGACATGGAAGAAGATTCTCAAGTTCCTCTCATATTAGGAAGACCATTCTTAAACACGGCTAAAGCAATGATAGACGTGTTCAATAAGAAACTGACCCTAAGTATAGAGGACGAGAGTGTTACCTTTTCAGTTGATAGAGCTATGCAACAACCACAATCTGCAGATGATACATGTTATTATATTCAAACTATAGATTCACATGCAGAATTGTTAGAAGAATTTCCAGAATTACAAAGAACAGGAGAATGTTCTTTAGGAGAAGGAACTGAACCAGTTGATGAAACTGAAATGTTAGCTACACTAATAGCTAATGGATATGAACCAACAACAGAAGAAATTCAAATGCTAAAATAAGAAGACAGATATCGATATAAATCATCGATAGAAGAACCTCTGACATTAGAGTTAAAGCCACTTCCAAATCATTTGGAATACGCTTATTTACATGGTGAATCTGAATTACCGGTAATAATATCGTCTTCTCTTACTGAAAATGAGAAATTACAACTCATTTCTGTGTTTAAAGCTCATAAACCAGCTATTGCATGAAAAATTCATGATATTAAAGGAATAAGTCCTTCGTATTGCACACATAAAATCCTTATGGAAGAAGGTCATAAAACGTATGTGCAACGCCAACGAAGACTAAATCCTAATATGGAAGATGTTGTTAAGAAAGAAATTATTAAACTGCTAGATGCAGGTTTAATTTATCCAATTTCTGATAGTCCATGGGTAAGCCCAGTTCAATGCGTGCCTAAGAAGGGTGGCATGACTGTCATTACAAATGAGAAAAATGAGCTTATTCCTACTAGGACTGTAACAGGATGGCATGTTTGTATTGATTATAGAAAATTAAATGACGCCACAAGAAAAGATCACTTTCCCTTACCTTTCATTGATCAAATGTTAGAAAGATTAGCCGGAAATAGTTACTATTGTTTTCTTGATGGTTTTTCCAGATATTTTCAAATTCCAATAGCACCCGAGGACCAAGAGAAAACCACATTCACGTGCCCTTATGGTACTTTTGCTTACAAACGCATGCCATTTGGGCTTTTTTAACGCCCCTGCAACCTTTCAAAGGTGCATGATGGCAATTTTTCACAACATGATAGAAGATACATGGAAGTTTTCATGGATGAATTTTTAGTCTTCGGTGATACTTTTGAAACATGTCTAGCTAATCTTGAACGAATTAGATGCGAACAATCAAATCTAGTACTTAATTGGGAGAAATGCCATTTCATGGTTAAAGAAGGCATCGTTCTGGGTCATAAAATTTTAAAGGAAGGAATTGAAGTGGATAGAGCTAAAGTAGATGTAATTGCTAAACTTCCACATCCCACCAATGTTAGAGGAGTTAGGAGTTTTCTAGGACATGTCGGTTTTTACCGACGTTTCATTAAAGATTTTTCTAAAATTGCCACTCCTATGAATAAACTCCTAGAAAAGGATGCTCCATTCATCTTTTCAGATGAATGTATCAAATCTTTTAATATTCTTAAAGAGAAACTCACTAATGCGCCGATCATGATAACTCCTAATTGGAATTTACCGTTTAAACTAATGTGCGATGCAAGTGATTTTGCAATAGGAGCCGTTTTAGGACAAAGGATTGAAAAACGATTTCAACCTATATATTATGCTAGTAAGACGTTACAAGGAGCACAAAAAAATTACACAACTACTGAAAAAGAACTCCTTGCTATTGTCTTTGCTTTTGACAAATTTCGTTCATATCTCGTTCTAGCTAAAACGGTGGTCTATACCGACCATTCTGCTCTTAGATACCTAATTTCGAAACAAGATGCCAAACCACGATTAATCCGTTGGATCTTACTATTACAAGAGTTTGATATTGAAATACGAGATTAAAAGGGAGCAGAAAATCTCGCAGCCTATCATCTTTCTCGTCTTGAAAATCCTGAATTAGAAGTTCTAAATGAATCGGCCATACAAGACAACTTTCCTGATGAATATCTATTGAAGATAGATTATAATGAAATTCCATGGTTTGCAGACTATGCAAACTACTTAGTATGTAAATTCCTTGAAAAAGGATTATCGTACCAAAAACGAAAGAAATTCTTCAGTGATATAAAACACTATTTCTGGGAAGATCCACATTTGTTTAAAAGTTGTCCCGATGGAATAATACGCCGATGTGTATTCGGAGATGAAGCTAGTAAAATCTTAAACCATTGTTACACAGGACCAACAGGAGGGCATTATGGGCCTCATCTAACAGCAAGGAAAGTTTATGATGCTGGATTCTATTGGCCTACAATTTACAAAGACACACACCTTCTTTGCAAATCCTGTGATGCTTGTCAAAGGGCCGAAAAAATAAGTCAACGTGATGAAATGCCACAAAATGTCATTCAAGTATGTGAAGTATTTGACATTTGGGGTATTGACTTTATGGGTCCATTTCCAAAATCTCATAATAATTTATACATTCTCGTAGCCATTGATTATGTATCTAAATGGGCGAAAGCACAAGCTCTCCCAACTAACGATGCACGAGTTGTAGTCAACTTTTTAAAACGTCTTTTTGCAAGGTTTGGAACACTGAAAGCTTTAATAAGTGATCGGGGAAATCATTTTTGTAATAATCAACTTGAGAAAGTTCTTAAAAGATATGGAGTAACTCATAAAATCTCCACCGTATATCATCCACAAACAAGTGGACAAGTTGAAAATACCAACCGAGCTTTGAAATGTATTCTAGAGAAAACCGTAGGATCAAATCCGAAGGAATGGTCCATAAAATTGGAGGATGCACTCTGGGCTTTTAGAACAGCCTACAAAACTCCAATTGGAACCACACCTTTCAGACTCGTTTACGGAAAAGCATGTCATCTTCCAGTAGAAATTGAACACAAAGCATTTTGGGCTTTGAAGACATGTAATCTTGATTTACATGAAGCTGGACGTCTACGGTTAAGTCAACTAAACGAATTAGAAGAATTAAGACAAGAAGCATACGAAAATTCGTTAATCTATAAGGAAAGAACGAAGAAATGGCATGATAAAAGAATCAGAAGTTCAAAAGAATTTAAAGAAGGAGACAGAGTTCTTCTTTTCAATTCACGATTCAAGCTATTTCCTGGAAAATTGAAATCAAGATGGTCTGGACCATTCATAGTCAAAAGAGTTTTCCCATACGGAACGATAGAATTAATAAATTCAAATGGGATTGAATTTAAGGTTAATGGTCACAGAGTTAAACACTACATAGATAGTCCGATGGAAGTCGACAACGAAGTTAATCACAATTTCAATACCACAGCTAACTAAGTGTGGGGAGAATCAAGTCTTTAAAGGATAATATGTATTTCTGTTAGAGTTAGATTTTCTGTTTTCGTGTAGTTCTTGAAAATGGAACCCGAAAGGTCTTTCCCTAGCAGACCCTAAAGAACTAGTCTTCTCCCCCCATTTTGAATTTTTATTTTTTTTTAGGTTTTTACGAAATGAAGACTTCCTGTGAACTAAACCATGGTCTAATGCTACACGCTTTGATTACTAAACGTAATAATGACACACTTTCGAGTGAACTGGTATCAGTAATCAGAGAAAAATTGGACGGAGTAAGAAAAGAATCCAGATGCGAAGATAATAATTACAATTTGGTAAAGGAAAATCAAAATCTGCAGCGAAAAGAAGAGCACGACACCTTGAAAGATGTCACAAATACGGAAAATGGTCACACGAAGGTAAATGTTCAAATAATCAAACCTATTCAAACATCGAATTTGTTACTTTATGCAGAGATGGGCCGTTCATATGTTTAGAAGAAAAAACACTGAATGCTCGAGGTTACGCCTATGTAGCCATGGAAAATCAATTAGTCCGACTATCTTATGAGTGGGCTAGAGCATATCACTAAGAATACTATCTCACAGGTAAGTCTGTACAGTTTTTATTTTTATTTTTATTTTTAACCTTTTGATAATAAACGCTAATTTATTCGCTATAAAGTATTAAATTGGTATTCAATAAAATTAGGTCTTGCGACCGAAATTATTGATATCATACAAAAATTTATTACATCACTGCGAAATTTACCGTTTATTCTTAAGGTATAAATATCTTTAATCAATCAACCCAAAATATTTCAAAAATTTGTCATGAGTTAAATTAGGTCAATGAACCGAAATTACTTTACCGAAAAGTGGGGCACATATTTTTGATAATATTTGATTGATTAAAGTGGAATAAAAACCAAAAAGATTTTTAATTTTATTTTTACCATGTTTTTAAAATTAATATATAAATCTTAAATTGATATTGTAAACTTTGTAAATCAATATATTTAAAATTGTAAATATTTTAAAAATTAATATTTTTAATATAAGTTTGTATGTATAAAAACAAAATTAATTTTAAGTTTGATGTGAATTTTTAATAATATGAATTTTTAATTTTATGCATTTTAAATTTAAGTTTGGTGTGAATTTAAAAAACAAAAATTTACTTTATTTTGCTAAGTTAAAAATATGATTTTTAAAAATTTGTCGTAAGTTGAAGACTAGGTCGTTGAACCGAAATTGCTTTACCCGAGGGAGGGACGAGAACTTTTATTATAATTATTTTTAATCTTATTGAATTAAAGTATGCCAAAAACATTAAAAAAACCCAAAAAAATCTTTGCTTTTAAAACCGCGCTTTAAATTGACAAATTTTAAAATTTTGTCGAGGGACGGACTAGGACATCGTTCCGAAACGACCTCGTCCTAAATAACAAGGGAAACAAAATTTTAAAATTAAGTACTTAATTGTTTTATAAGTTAAAGATTAAAAAAAAAAAATTTAAATACCGCGACTCGCGGAGTTTGATAGGGACACACACCACGACTTGCGGAGTTCAGAAAATACAAAAAAATGATAACTGGTCGATCAGACCAGTCTCTTTCCCCATTTCCATATTTTCTGCGAAAACACACCCAAAAACACACACAAAATCCGAATTTTTCACCATTTTTCATCAAATCTTTCACAAAATCATGTTGAGAAGAATGCTATCAAGGAATTACTCAAGGAAAACGGTAAATTTCTACATCAAAACACCCTTTAATCCGAATATTTAGTGTTCTTGAACAATTTTATACCCAATTCGATTTTGATGCTTTTTAGTGTAATTGTGCTTAAAATGTTTGTGTATTATGCTTGTATAACATAGATTGATGCTATATAACATGATTAGAAGCCTTAAACTTCAAATTTTGAGTAATCTAGGGTTTGTGTTCTTGAGCAATTTGGGGCTTTTTGATATAAACAGGTTATGGCCGATTTTTGTCATGAATTATTGCTAAATTAAGTAGTGTAACATGTTTAGGTAGTTAAATGATCCAAACTTTGAGCCTAAACATGATTTTTGAGAATTAAAGTGGACTTTTCAAGTCTAAAATTCATGAACTTGATTTTTGAGAGATAATGCCATTTGAAACTTGTTTAATTGCTAATAATGATTATTTTGACATGTTATTTGAGTTGAATGCTTATGAACTTGGCGAACATTTTCGTATATGCTTATTTGAAAAAGTGTAGATTTGATAAAAATATGAAAATGAGCATAAGTTTGATATAAATTGAACATGTCATTATAATTATTTTGATTGATGATTTTGCTGACACTAATGCATATTTGGATGCACAAAAATTGTGTTTGATGTGTTTTGCAGACTGAAAGGGGTGAATCTTCATCCCAAGCTCGCATTGCTCCTCCTGAGAATGCGGAACAATAGGATGTTGATAACTATTACAAACAAGATATACCTCATCCAGTTATGACATTTTCAGATATGCACGTGGAAGATTTGCACCCGAACTTGAGATTAGACAGACGTTGGATAGATTATCCAAAATATCAAAGGAGCTTGCACACTCTTCATTCTAAAGCTGTTGAAGTACCTAGGGTAATAGAATGGGAACCGTTAGAAGCCGTAGGATTGGGCGAACGGATTAGAGAATTACTTACACAGAGGTATGGTAATTCTACTTTTAACGATTGGGTACGATTATTCAACATGCGTAGACCTGTATATAAAGTATGGTGTGAAGAATTATTGTGTAGTATAGAAATAAATGATCGGGTAGCTACTTTAACCGATCGAACTTTTATTAGATTTTTGTTAGGAGGTTCGGTGCGCCACATGTCTCTACTAGACATGGCTCAGGCCTTACGTATATATACGCCTGAGGAGCTAGCATCTACCGATTGTCAAGGGTTGATATTAAATGGTAGGAAGATTGATGAAAATTTTGATACGCATGGTGTATGGAGTCAAATGACTAGCCATCACCGATTTAAAGGGGGAAATTACTCTTATACGGATATAGATAGAGCTGAGTTAAGAGTAATTCACAGGTTTCTAGCGAACTCGATTACATAGCGAGGTAAAAATAAGGAAAAAGTAAATGAGCAAGATTTATTTTACCACATGTGTATTCGAGACCCACAAAGCACTGTAAGTATACCTTATTGTGTAGGTTATTATTTATCGGCTATGGTTTGGGGGATGAGACCGCACAGTATAATAGGAGGTGGTATATTTATTACATTAATTGCTGAGTATCTCGATGTGGATATAAGTCGGGGGGGATTATTAATCGAAGAACCAGAACCCCACGATACAATTGGTTTAAATGTATATCATGGTGCTAAGGTTTTGAAGAGGCGAAATAACGCCGCAGTACAATATAATGGAAGACATCCACAGGTTGAAAGAAATCAACAGCCAGGTAATGTGGGAGGGGGAAATGAAATGACAGAAATGCAAAGGTTTATAGCTTCACAAGAGTATGAAAATGCTAGACATCGAGCATTTGAAGATTGGCAAGTTCATCAAAACCACATCATAGCTCATTGCCAACATGTAGGTAGAAACTATATTCCTACTCCAAAGCCCGTATTTCCTCCCTGGTCTATAGAGATTCAACCACCGTATCCTACTTATAACCCAGCTGAAGCATTCTATAACACATACGGTTATGCATGGAACCCCTACTGGTATCAGTATCAACCCTAGTTTATTTAGTTTTATTTATTTTATTTTTATAATGTTACTACATTTTACACTTATGTTGATATTGTAATAGTTTTTATAATTTTCTAACTTTTATTATTAGATTTTAATAATTTTTGAATGTGGGGTAATATACCAAACTTCAAAAAATATGTATATATGTTTGCAGTTTATCTTATGTACACAACAGGGTAAAACAACGCATTTTCAAAGACTGGCATTAAGTTCAGCAAAAGCAAATAATTTTGACGACAAGATGCAAAATATATGTGATGTAACAACAAACGGAATGAACAAATGATGTGCACCATTTATCATTCAACAACAAAGAACAATATGTTTGGAAACTTTGATAAAATTTAATCATTTTTCTACGCTAATCACCCTCAATAATTTAAATTGTTACTGATTTCTTGCAAATGAGGGCATTGCAAGATCTTAACTATGGGAAGGGGTTAAATTCTTTCGAATTTTTAAAATTTTTACTTTATACACTTGGTTACCATTAGAAATACTAGTAAAGTAGTAGTTGTATTAGAATCTAGTGCTCTCTGATAATAAAGAACAGCCCTAGTCTTATATACTGACTACCCAATTCTAGTAAAATTTTTCAAAATTTTCAATTAAATGAATTCAAAATCATGTTTATACATATTTATGAACGAAAAAACTAGGTGTTAACACCAAAATTATTGTTACCTCGGAAAGGACATAAATTGAGAAACAAACTAAAATGTTAGAATTCATTTAAAATAGAATAGAGGACAATAAAAAGGCAAATAAAAAAAAATAAAAGCCAAGTGTGGGAATATTTACCAAATTATTTTAAAGATATGTCACATATTCTTGTACAAATAACTGAAGATACTTTTGTTTTGGACAATTTCTAAAAAGTTTTACCCGATTTTCTGTAAGAAAGATGGATCTACACGATGAATCAATTCCATCATTAAAAGGAAGTAAAGTCTTCCGAAAAAGACACGTGCTTCTTGATTTAGGTCATGAAGTTGTCGTCCAGACCAGCTGTAGGTTGACGAAAAATCTAGAAAAGTCATCACTAAAATCAGCAGGAAATCCACGGACCTCAGCATCAAACAGGGTTGCCAAGTGGTCAGACTTATCCTAACCATGAGAGGATCTATCTCGTAAAATGGGGAGGACGCCGTGCAAATTAGCTGGATAAGACTAATGAATCAGATCCCCAGAAAGGATAATCTCCTTAAAAGATCAAAAAACAGCTTTTAAGACTGATATTACTCAATCCTAGAGATTGACCTTAAAGATTGAGAATTACAAACTCATGTAATTCGATGATATCTAAACTCGAGCTTGAACGAGAAAATATTTTGATCAAAATTACAAACCGATTTGTTTTCTGAAAACCCATTTTCAATGCGTTCATTACCATTGAACGTAAAATTCTAGGAATTACCTGGAATTCATTAGGTCACCTGAACCAAATCGGGTGTCAACCGTAAGAACGGTGGTTGCATAGCATGGTCAAAGATAGGACCTTGTGCCAAACCGACAAATTATAAGGGTGAGCTTTACTATTGCTCCTACCAAGGATAGTAATTGCATCCGACACGTTATAGACCATAATTAAAAGCATGTCAGGGGACATTGCCTTAATAGTTGCTTGTTCAACGCTTTCCTTTACAATCGGACGGTAGTTTACCGAAAGGTAATATACGGAACAAGTAAACTGGATGTGTGCTTTCCGATACAGAGATAGCAGTGGATTACACGAGCCTAAAAGTTTTAGCCGAAATATTGATCCAAAAATATATTTTGCAACACCGATGGTGGATCAAATCAGAAAACTTGTCTAGGGTAAAATCTAGCATGAATTTTCAAAAGATCAAATATTTTCATAAAGATCCAATTTCCTAAAGGATCTAAATTTTTATAGTCATGTGAGACTGTAACCACATCGTTACTATCATTGTTCATACCGCCGTATTGAAATCACTGATGTACAAAGTGTGAAGAATAAAGAAGTGATTCAAGTATTTTTATTTCAAGACTATATTGCTTGAGGACAAGCAATGCTTAAGTGTGGGAATATTGATAATGCTAAAAATGAACACATATTTCATAGCATTATTCCTCAAGAAAGACAAGATTTTAGTTGAAAATTGTTCTATTTACAAGTGATATTCGTTTAAATATTAAAAGGTGAAGACAAAAGACAGATTCGACGAATTGAAGACGCAAACGACCAAAAAGCTCAAAAGTACAAAGTACAATCAAAGTGGTTCCAATTATTGATAAGAAACGTCTCAAAATTACAAGAGTATAAGTTACAAAACACAAAGTACACGATATAAAATAGTACGCAAGGACGTTCGAAAATTCGGAACCGGGATCAAAGTCAACTCGCAATGTGCGATGCAACGGAGCGAAAGTTGCAAATTAATTATATATATAAATATAATTTAATATATAATTAATTATATAAATTATATATTTATATTATATTTATATTATAAAATCCGTCGGCAAGAAAGGATCCAAAGATGTGTGAGCTGTAAATATTACCTCCGCGACTCGCGGAGTTCGAAGGCAACAAGGGCCGCGACTCGCGGAGCCCCAAATTTCAGTGTGGGCCTATAAAACACAACGCATTTTTCTGAATTCAACACATCTTTTTCTTCATTCATCAACGTCGTATATGTATATATATTTATTTTAATTTTAAATTTTAATTTTAATTTCCAATAATAAGGGTATGTTAGCGAATGTTGTAAGGGTGTAAGTTGAAATTTTGTCCGTGTAATGCTACGCTATTTTTAATCATTGTAAGTTATGTTCAACCTTTTTTATTTAATGTCTCGTAGCTAAGTTATTATTATGCTTATTTAATCCGAAGTAATCATGATGTTGGGCTAAAAATATGTAAATTTGGGTAATTGGGCTTTGTACCATAATTGGAGTTTGGACAAAAGAACGACACTTGTGGAAATTAGACTATGGGCTATTAATGGGCTTTATATTTGTTTAACTAAATGATAGTTTGTTAATTTTAATATAAAGATTTACAATTGGACGTCCCTATAAATAACCATATACACTCGATCGGACACGATGGGCGGGGTATTTATATGTACGAATAATAGTTCATTTAACCGGACACGGGAATGGATTAATAGTCACTAGAATTACTAAAACAGGGGTGAAATTATGTACAAGGACACTTGGCATAATTGATAACAAAGTATTAAAACCTTGGGTTACACGCAGTCGATAACCTGGTGTAATTATTAAACAAAGTATTAAAACCTTGTTACAGTTTAAGTCCCCAATTAGTTGGAATATTTAACTTCGGGTATAAGGATAATTTGACGAGGACACTCGCACTTTATATTTATGACTGATGGACTGTTATGGACAAAAACCAGATGGACATATTAAATAATCCAGAACAAAGGACAATTAACCCATGGGCATAAAACTAAAATCAACACGTCAAACATCATGATTACGGAAGTTTAAATAAGCATAATTATTTTATTTCATATTTAATTTCCTTTATTTTATATTTAATTGCACTTTTAATTATCGCACTTTTATTTATTGTTATTGTATTTAATTGCATTTTTAATTATCATACTTTTTAATTATCGCAAGTTTATTTTATCGCACTTTTATTTATCGCAATTTCATTATCGTTATTTATTTTATGCTTTAAATTAAGTTATATTTATTTTTAATATTTACATTAGGTTTTAACTGCGACTAAAGTTTCAAAATCGACAAACCGGTCATTAAACGGTAAAAACCCTCCTTTATAATAATAATATTACTTATTTGTATTTTTATAAATTAAAACTAATATAGCGTTAAGCTTTGTTTAAAGATTCCCTGTGGAACGAACCGGATTTACTAAAAACTACACTACTGTACGATTAGGTACACTGCCTATAAGTGTTGTAGCAAGGTTTAGGTATATCCATTCTTTAAATAAATAAATATCTTGTGTAAAATTATATCGTATTTTAATAGTATTTAGTTGTAAAAATAAAGCTATTTCATATACACCTCGCATAACATCAGCTGCCTATACATAAACAAACTTGTGCAGACTGCACATAACATTTTAGTGCAAATAAATTACAGTTTTATCATAATTAAATCCTTAATTATTTTGGGGACTCAACAGGTTTGTTTTGCTAAAAATTATATTAGTGCTACTTTCGACTAAGGTATTTTATTCTATGTGTTATAATGTTATACAGTGACAGTTTAAGTTTGTTTAATTAGTTCGACTACAACTTTTTGGGACTTCAACAACAAATTGCAATCTTAACCCACATATTGAAAGCTTCCACTAGACAATTGAACAGGTCCCCACATCATCATGTACTCTAGAGCATGTAATCGTGTACTAAATATTATATCGAATATTCCTATAACTCAAATCTAATCGACGAACACACCCGCATCAACGCGCAAGCTATTTCGTTGCTTGTTATTTATATTTTAATACCTTTGAATTTTTGGAATGCTATATTATTTATTTGTGTTATCATGATTGAAAATTTTCCTAAAATTACATCATTCCATAACACTCGTGCGAGTCTTATGGGTGTAACCTTTACTTTGATAACATCATACTGTAAAATATATATAGACATGCTTTTACATGTAGGTATTAATTTTGTTCCGGAGATTTTACATGCATTCAAAGATTGCGTTAAAATTCTCATTATAGGTCTCAATATGGGAGGCTTTTATAATTAGTCAAGTGGGTAATATATTACGTTAAGATTCTTATTATATGTGTCAATATGGGTGATTTTTTTATTTATAATTTTATATTTGAAATGTCATTGAAAGTAATTTATTAAAATATGTAGGGTTTTGGGTTTAGATTTAGGATTTAGGGTTTAGATTTAGGGTTTAGGGTTTGAGGGTTTAGGTTTTGGGGTTTTGATTCAAGGGTTTATGGTTTTATTTTAGGGCTTAGGGTTTAGGGTTAGGGTTTAGAGTTTTTAGGGTTTAGGTTATGGTTCAAGGTTTAGGGTTTAGATTTTTGGTGTAGGGTTTAGAGTTTAGGTTTAGGGTTTAGGTCTGGCGTATAGGGTTTAGATTTAGAGTTTAAGGTTTAGATTTTAGGTTTAGGGTTTTGGATTTAGATTTAGGGTTTAGGTTAGGGTTTCCAGTTTACATTCTAGGGTGTAGGTTTTGCGTTTATATTTAGGGTTTAGATTCTAGGGTTTACGGTTTATATTTTTGGGTTTAGGTTTAGGGTTTGGGTTTAGGTTTAAGGTTTATGAGATGACCCGTCAAGTACCCTTAACGGCTCCGTCACTTGGTCCCACAGCTTGATCGTGACTCTATATGAATTTAATAAATAACATTGCATTCTTTATTTAAAAATGATTTCCTATAAAGGAAATCTTCCAAAGTGTGTAAGTTTAGAAAACCGATCATATGTAAATATCCAAAGTTAACCAAAAACCAAGTCAACAAAAAGCCCACAAAGTATTAAACCCAAAAGTAGAATGCAATGTTTAATGTCTAAATCAAAATCTGCTACAGACAATGTAGACTCTCTAAGCACAGCGGAAGCAATCAATCATGAACCTGAGAATAAAACATGCGAGTAAACTGTCAACAAAAATATTGAGTGAATTATAGGTTTAATATTGCAAACAATATTGAAATAACCCAACCCGTACTTCGTACGATAATTTTTTTTTTTAAAAAATGATACACATTTACGCACCAATTAAATATGTAAACCATTCCACACGTTTCGTAAAAAAAACATACTACGAGTTTAATGTTTACAAATAGGCACGAAGGCCATTAACGAATGTGATACAAGTTTGACCAACTACAAATGATAGTTTATAATCCAAACGACCCCTTGAGCATGGTTTGGGACTAAACTACCCAAAACGTAGGTCAACTTCCAAAAGCTTCATCATGACATCAACAAGGACACCTAGTGCCCAATAACCCCCTTGCCCTTGTCTACACCTGCATCTAAAAAGATAAACAACGAGAGGGGTAAGCTAATGCTTAGTGAGTGCAACAATTATACGTTTACATATACAACCTACTTACTTGCAATCACTTACACATTTACCGCATACATGCTAGCAATATAAATAATCATACTATCCCAAGTATATTACCAAACCTTCCACCAAATGAGCTAGCATAACAATAGCATATAGTTTAAACAATATAATATGCTACAATCCACACACAACCATGGTTAACCAATCGAACGAGGGAACGGTGTTTAAAGACCATCGGAGTTCATAAAAACCATTAGTGCACTTAACACCTCGTACACTAACCCCACGAGTGGCATCTTAACACCTCGATACTTCACCCCGGGTGGTGCCTTAACACTTCGACACTTCACCCCGAGTGGTGTCTTAGCACATCGAAACTTCACTCGTTACATCTTTCGAAGTGGCATCTTAACACATCGATGCTTCACTCCCGAGTGGTGTCTTAACACTTCGACACTTCACTCGCCACATGAGAAGTGGTGTCTTAGCACATCGACACTTCACAACTCAACTACACAAATAAATACATCATATATGCACGCATATAATTATTCCACTCACCTTAGCACTTCGGTGATGATTATGCACTTCCGAGCTTCAAAGCAAAGTACCTAATATATAAGTACACATTCAATTACACAGCTAGTGGAATTAACCACATTACCTCTACTTGAGCATTTAATGACCCAACTCGCATTAAATGACTCAAACACACCACAACCGCCCCTTTAATGGCCAAGACTCGACTTTAATCACTAAAGCTAGTGAATTAAAGTCTAGTAACTTCAACTAGCACCAACTTTGGGTAATTCATACCCAATTCACCCAAACTAGGTCAACATTACTCTTTTTGACCCATTTTAACTCTTACACTACCAAACTTGTCAAACATGACCTATTTACCATTTCAACAACATTTTACAAGTGTTCAATGCTTGACAACACCATTAACACTTACAAATCCTATTTTCATTAGACCAAAACCTAGCTTTTGGCTATTAGGGTTTCATTACAACAACATAACCCAAATTCGCCCATTTTACCCTCAAATGGGTCAAACAAGTCTCTAGTAACCAAAACCCTAGCCATTAACTAATTAAAACTCAAAACTTAGAGTTAGAACTTACCGAGACTATCAACGCGTAGCTAGAGATACAAGGAACAACTTTAATTCTTGCTCCAAAGATCAACCCTCAATCCTTCACTCTCAAATCTCACTTTTAATCTAAATGGGTGTTGAGTTTTTGGGAGAGAAAATGAAAGAAAAGATAAAAGAAAATGAATTAAATGAACTAGTGGATGAGATTTAATGCTCCCATCAGACTTACACGTCAAATTACCAATTTGCCCCTTAAAGTCATTTAATTTGAGCTAAAACCGGATTCTGTCCAGCAGGACTGCCGCGGCGCGACCCATTTGTCGCGGCGCGACATTCAACATGAAAATTGACCCTTCTTAACTCAACTTCTGTTCCTGGTTTGCTTGCTTTGCCGCGGCGCGGACCAGATTGTCGCGGCGCGGCCTAAGGCTGGAACTGGACTCTTCGACCAACTTAACCAAATTTCTACTTTATTCAACTTGTACATTCCAAACCCGCATCCTATATTCACCTAGCCTTCCACAATAGTCTAACAAGACTAAACGCTATCAAACCCCACATATAGACTTACATATGCACAATTATCAAGTATACATATATATCTATCTACACTTATTTTCATACATTTACGCATAAGCTAACGAATTATAAACGTACAAATGATTAAGTATGTACCTTTCAATACGTACGGGAAAAACGGGATGTTACAACTCTCCCCCACTTGAATCGGAGCGCGTCCTCGCGATCCAAGCCGCATGACAAGCCGGAAGATAGACCAAGACAAACTCTTCGGATTTCCATGTAAACTCGGAACCCTTTCGATGTCGCCATTGCACCTTGAAAGTTCTAATTTCCTTGTTTCGCAACATCTTAAACTTCTCATCAAGGATTGCAACCGGTTCTTCCGCATACTCTAGCTTGTTATTCAACGTAATCTCATCTAAAGGCACCCAAGTCGAGTCATCCGCCAGACACTTACGAAGATGGGAAACATGAAACGTGTTATGAATTCCCGCAAGTTCTTCGGGTAACTCTAGTCGATAAGCAATCTCACCAACACGTGCCAAAACCTTGAAAGGACCAATAAACCGAGGAGCTAACTTTCCTCGTTTTCGAAACCGAATAACACCCTTCCATGGAGAAACCTTAAGCATCACCATGTCACCTTCTTGAAACTCAACCGTTCTCCTACCTTTATCGACATAAGACTTTTGTCGATCTTGCGCCGATTTAAGTCGAGCCCGAATCATCTCAATTTTACTATTTGTCTCCAAAACCAAATCGGAGCTTCCGATTTCTCGTTGACCCACTTCTCCCCAACAAATGGGAGTTCGACACCTACGCCTATAGAGCATCTCATAAGGTGGCATTCCAATACTAGTGTGGTAATTATTGTTGTATGAGAATTCCACCAAGGGTAAGTGCTCATCCCAACTTCCACCAAAATCAATAATACACGCCCTTAACATATCCTCTAACGTTTGGTTCGTACGCTCGGTTTGACCGTCCGTTTGAGGATGATACGCCGTGCTCAATTTCAATTGAGTACCCATATCTTCATGAAACTTGTTCCAAACGTAAAACGAGTATCCCGATCCGAAATAATAGATATAGGAACCCCATGTCTCGATATCACCTCCTTGATAAACAACTTGGATAGTCTCCGATGATATCGTTTCCCGAATGGGAAGAAACAAAGCACTTTTCGTCAATCGATCAACTATCACCCAAATCGTATCATATTGGGTTCTCGACATCTTCGGTAACTTAGTGATAAAGTCCATGGTAATGTGCTCCCATTTCCATTTCGGGACTTCCAAGGTTGTAACTTACCGTACGGCTTTTGGTGTTCGGCTATAACTTCTAAACACGTGACGCATTGTTCAACATACTTAACCACATCACGTTTCATACCGGGCCACCAATAACCTTTCTTCAAATCATAGTACATCTTTGTTGAACCCGGATGAACGGAATCTTATGTGCTTCATCTAGTAGCACTTGTTGGTTACCACCCATCTTAGGTACCCACACTCTTCCTTGAAACGACAACAAACCACGCGAGCCCATAGTAATGAACTCCGTTTGCCCCACAATCTGCTCTTCATGCTTGTTGTGAACATACGCTTCTATTTGAATCTCACCAAGCTTTACAAGGAAATCGTTAGTAATAATCATGCGTAATGACCCTACTCGTATCGCCGGATGTTGACTCTTTCGACTCAACGCATCCGCGACCACGTTCACCTTTCCCGGATGGTAAAGTATCTCACAATCATAATCCTTTACCACATCCATCCACCTACGTTGACAATAATTTAAATCTCGTTGAGTAAAGAGATGTTTCAAACTCTTATGGTCCGAATAAATTGTACACTTGACACCATACAAGTAGTGGTGCCAAATTTTCAACGCATGAACCACTTCCGCCAATTCAAGATCTTGAGTCGGGTATCTCTTTTCGTGTTCCTTTAATTATCGAGAGGCGTAAGCGATGACTTTACCTCTTTGCATCAAAACACACCCGAGCCCATTTAAAGAAGCATCACAATAAACCGTCATGTCTTTTACCCCTTCTGGCAACACTAACATCGGAGCTTGACACAATTTCTCTTTTAACAATTGAAAAGCGATTTCTTGCTCGTTCTCCCAATCGAAACTTACGTTCTTCCTCGTCAATTTAGTCAAAGGAGAAGCAATCTTAGAAAAGTCTTGGATGAACCGACGATAATAACCGGCCAATCCGAGAAAACTTCGGATTTCCGTAGGCGTAGTCGGTCGTCCCCAACTCTTCACCGTTTCTATTTTCCCCGAGTCTACTTGAATGCCTTCTTGATTCACAATATGGCCAAGGAATTGAACTTCCCTTAGCCAAAATTCACATTTGGAGAATTTTGCATACAACTTATCCTTCCGCAATATCTTCAACACTTCACGTAAATGGTGCTCATGTTCCTTCATACTCTTAGAATAAACAAGTATGTCGTCGATGAACACAATTACCGACTTGTCCAACATAGGTTGGCACACCCAGTTCATAAGATCCATGAATGCCGCCGGTGCATTCGTAAGACCAAAAGGCATAACTACAAACTCAAAATGCCCATAACGTGTTCGAAAAGCTGTTTTCTCTATGTCTTCCTCACGGACCCGCACTTGATGATAGCCGGACCGTAAGTCAATCTTAGAAAAATACTTTGCACCTTGGAGTTGGTCAAAAAAATCGTCAATCCTAGGTAATGGATAGCGATTCTTGATCGTCACTTTGTTTAACTCCCGATAATCGATGCACATCCGCATACTTCCATCTTTCTTTTTCACAAACAAGACCGGAGCACCCTATGGCGAGGAGCTCGGTCGAATGAAACCCTTTTTAGGCAACTCTTGGGTTTGATTTAACAATTCTTGCATTTCCGTCGGCGCTAAACGATAAGGAGTTTTAGAAATGGGAGTAGCTCCCGGAACCAACTCAATGCGAAATTCTACTTGTCTTTCCGCCGAAACACCCGGTAACTCATCCGGAAAAACGTCTTCAAACTCATTAACCACAGAAATTTTACGAATGGGTGGTGGCTCATCATGAGTATCAACTACATGAGCGAGATAACATACACCACCACTCTTGAGAAAAAGTCGTGCCCATGCATAAGTTCATAATGGTACGAGTCTTCTTAATTTATCACCATAAATAATCAACTCTCCCCCACTTGGGGTTCTCACACGAATGAACTTATCATGGCATGCAATATCAGCTCTATAACGATCGAGCCAATCCATGCCAACAACAATATCAAACTCACCCAAAATCATCAGAATGAGATCGATTTTAAACATTTCGGTACCAAACACAACATTACAATCTTTACACACATCAACCCCTTGCACCGTCTTACCATCCGCTATTTCAACTTCTACCGGATGACTTAACTTAGCTAACGGTTTGTTAAGCTTAGACACAAATCGAGGCGATACAAAAGACAAATTAGCACCGCTATCAAATAATATCTTTGCCGGATTAGAATTAACCATGAAAGTACCTGAGACAACTTCATTAGAATGCCTGGCCTCATCATTGGTCATCAAATAATTCCGCCCCTTAGCTGTGCCCGTCGCCTTCTCTAACCTCCTAACATGATCACCCCGCAAGTCGGGACACTCCGGCTTCTTATGCCCATCTTTACCGCAATTAAAACAAGTGAGCTTGGTTGTGGATGATTGTTTTGGGCACTCACGAGCCATGTGCCCCCTTTGCCCACAATTGTAGCAAGCATAAGTAAAATCACCGGAAGCACCCTTCTTAACACTACCAACACTCTCAGAGCCCTTCTTGTGCTTCTTGTTAGAAAAGTTCGAATGACTAATAGCTTCAAACTTCTTTTTGCCGAAGGTAAAGCCACTCTTTCTCAAGATGAGCGACTCAAACCCTTTGGCCATATCAAACAACTCATCAAAACTCTTCACCACATTCACACTAATCTTTTCTTGATAATTGTCATTCAAGATTCGGTAAAAGTCTTCCTTCAACATCTTATCATTCCCGACATACTCCGGGCAAAATTGAGTTTTTGACAAGTAAACGGATTTAAGAGTATTCAAATCCATCGACCCTTGCCTCAAGGAACGCAACTCATCCTTAAGCCTAGTAAGATCGGCCGAAGTTCAGTACTCTTGGAAGAACTCCGTTTTGAACTCATCCCAAGTAAAATCCATGCATTGTTCCTCGCCATAAACTTGGATTTTGGAATCCCACCATAGCTTTGCATCACCCCTTAGCATGCTACAACCATACCTTATCTTTTTATCAATCGGGCATTCACAAGTTCGAAAGGCCCCCTCCATATCGGAGATCCACCGGGTACTCTTTAACGGGTCTCTTTCGCCCTCAAAAATAGGTGGTTGAGCATCTTTGAAATTCTTAAAGAAAAAGTCGCGTCTTCCCATATTATCATCATGAAGAACGGCCTTGACTTGCTCTTTGACTACATTGACTAATTGCTCATCAATCGAGTCTAGAAACATCTTCTTAATCTCCTCAAGATATTTCGCCTTTTGACGTTTAAAGATGGCCTCAACCTTGGCCGTGAATTCGGGGTCCTCACTAGTGCCCCCATTTTCGGTGTAGTGTCCGTTTCTCATCTTCATTCTATAAAACGGAAAAGATTAAACAACGAACGAAACAAAGTACATAGCACGTATGCATATACGTATACCCCACACTACTCCATCTTACTCAACAATCGTCGTACATTACTTGTTTGACACGATTTGCACTCGTAACAACGGTAGCTAATCATTGTTACGCGAGCACGTCGCATTAACTTGCTAGTACAACGTCCATCTCGCTTGATGATTGCTAAACACAACACAAATTAATTAGCACGAGGTTAGTTCACATAACCCAAGCACTAACAAATCCCGATTAGACCCAAAGTCCTACAAGTCCCGCATAAAAGCGCATGCACAATAAAGTGTAAGTCTAGGCACCTATCTCAAGTCGCCTAAATCCCTTAGACCATGCTCTGATACCACTTGAAACAACCCAACCCGTACTCCGTACAATAAATTTTTTTTTTTTTAAAAATGATACACATTTACGCGCCAATTAAATATGTAAACCATTTCACACGTTTCGTAAAAAAAACATACTACGAGTTTAATGTTTACAAAAAGGCACGAAGGCCATTAACGAATGTGATACAAGTTTGACCAACTACAAATGATAGTTTATAATCCAAACGACCCCTTGAGCATGGTTTGGGACTAAACTACCCAAAACGTAGGTCAACTTCCAAAAGCTTCATCATGACATCAACAAGGACACCTAGTGCCCAATAACCCCTTGCCCGTGTCCACACCTGCATCTAAAAAGATAAACAATGAGAGGGGTAAGCTAATGCTTAGTGAGTGCAACAATTATACATTTACATATACAACCTACTTACTTGCAATCACTTACACATTTACCGCATACATGCTAGCAATATAAATAATCATACTATCCCAAGTATATTACCAAACCTTCCACCAAACGAGCTAGCATAATAATAGCATATAGTTTAAACAATATAATATGCTACAATCCACACACAACCATGGTTAACCAATTGAACGAGGGAATGGTGTTTAAAGACCGTCGGAGTTCATAACAACCATTAGTGCACTTAACACCTCGTACACTAACCCCACGGGTGGCATCTTAACACCTCGATACTTCACCCCGGGTGGTGCCTTAACACTTCGACACTTCACCCCGAGTGGTGTCTTAGCACATCGACACTTCACTTGTTACATCTTTCGAAGTGGCATCTTAACACATCGATGCTTCACTCTCGATTGGTGTCTTAACACTTCGACACTTCACTCGCCACGTGAGAAGTGGTGTCTTAACACATCGACACTTCACAACTCAACTACACAAATAAATACATCATATATGCACGCATATAATTATTCCACTCACCTTAGCACTTCGGTGATGATTATGCACTTCCGAGCTTCAAAGAAAAGTACCTAATACATAAGTACACATTCAATTACACAGCTAGTGGAATTAACCACATTACCTCTACTTGAGCATTTAATGACCTAACTCGCATTAAATGACTCAAACACACCACAACCGCCCCTTTAATGGGCAAGACTCGACTTTAATCACTAAAGCTAGTGAATTAAAGTCTAGTAACTTCAACTAGCACCAACTTTGGGTAATTCATACCCAATTCACCCAAACTAGGTCAACATTACTCTTTTTGACCCATTTTAACTCTTACACTACCAAACTTGTCAAACATGACCTATTTACCATTTCAACAACATTTTACAAGTGTTCAATGCTTGCCAACACCATTAACACTTACAAATCCTATTTTCATTAGACCAAAACCTAGCTTGTGGCTATTAGGGTTTCATTACAACAACATAACCTAAATTCGCCCATTTTACCCTCAAATGGGTCAAACAAGTCTCTAGTAACCAAAACCCTAGCCATTAACCAATTAAAACTCAAAACTTAGAGTTAGAACTTACCGAGACTATCAACGCATAGTTAGAGATACAATGAACAACTTTAATTCTTGCTCCAAAGATCAACCCTCAATCCTTCACTCTCAAATCTCACTTTTAATCTAAATGGGTGTTGAGTTTTTGGGAGAGAAAATGAAAGAAAAGATAAAAGAAAATGAATTAAAGAACTAGTGGATGAGATTTAATGCTCCCATCAGACTTACACGTCAAATTACCAATTTGCCCCTTAAAGTCATTTAATTTGAGCTAAAACCGGATTCTATCCAGCAGGACTGCCGCGGCGCGGCCCATTTGTCGCGGCGCGACATTCAACATGAAAATTGACCCTTCTTAACTCAACTTCTGTTCCTGGTTTGCTTGCTTTGCCGCGGCGCGGACCAGATTGTCGCGGCGTGGCCTAAGGCTGGAACTGGACTTTTCGACCAACTTAACCAAATTTCTACTTTATTCAACTTGTACATTCCAAACCCGCATCCTATATTCACCTAGCCTTCCACAATAGTCTAACAAGACTAAAAGCTATCAAACCCCACATATAGACTTACATATGCACACATTATCAAGTATACATATATATCTATCTACACTTATATTCATACATTTACGCATAAGCTAACGAATTATAAACGTACAAATGATTAAGTATGTACCTTTCAATACGTGCGGGAAAAATGGGATGTTACAAATATTTAATTTAAACCACAAAAATTTATGTTTGAAAACATAAAGACTCATTTTGGACCACAAAATTATATGCTCGAAACATATAAAAACATTATTCCATTAACCCGAGAGCCACCTGGTAATTCAATTAACAACTCCTTACCCTCAACAAAACCAATATAACAATATAAACTGAACATGTGTATCTTCCAAAATACAAAGTACTAATACATTCCGTATATAACTGCTAGCACGACTAGCACGAAATGGGGCTGTCAGGCCCGATAGATCTATCCATAGGATTCGCGTTCACAAGTAGAAACCAGTGATTAAAATTACCAGATTAGAGAATATTTTCGTTCAACTCACAATGAATAATTTAAACCAATTTCCACTTGTGTCCAATATGTAAAATAAATTGCATGTATTCTCATCCCAACATATTTAAAATAGAAAAATTGGACTATAACTCACCTTAACGTAAACGAAGCAACAACACAGTAATGCGAACAGGCAAAGATAATGTAATCAAGAATGATCACAACGCCAACCTATAAATAAAGTAGGTCGATATAAATAACTAGCTTAGGTCAAGTCTTAGTATGATAGCAATAGTACTTGTTACAAATAAGCATAGATCAACACTCGGTATGTTTCGGTATGATTAGGACAACGATAACACGTACTTTCTATTTTTAGAATGTTTATATTTTTAGCAGGTTTCCTTTTTTGGAAAGTTTCTATTTTTGAAAAGTTTCTATGTTTGAAAAGTTTCTATTTTTGAAAAGTTTCTATTTTTAGAAAGTTTCTATCTTTGGAAAGTTTCCTTTAATAGAAAAGTCAATAAAAGTCAACTGAAAGTCAAAGTCAACCGAAAGTCAACTCAAAAGTCAACCTCGGTCAAACTTAGTCAACATTGAAATTTAAAGTGTAACTTATATTAATAATATAAGTTATAATGTTATATAAAGTCATACTTGTATAATCATGTCATATCATAAATTAAATTAAATTAAATTAAAGTATAAAGTTAACATAAGTTTAAATGACATAATTAATATAACATAAGTATTTAATTAATTAATTAAATATTAATCATAACATAAGTATTATTAATTAATAATGAATTTTTAATCATATCATATGTTATATTAATTAATAATGAATTATTAATCATATCATAAGTATTTAATATTATTATTAAACCATAAGTATTTAATAATTAAATTATACTCCCTCCGTCCCAGATTAATTGTCCCCAGACAAAAAACACACAGTTTAAGAAATGTCATTATCACACTATACTTTTTCTGTACATTTTTCTTACTTTACTGTTTTACCCTCAACTAATTAATTAGAAATCCCTCTCACCTTTGTAATTTAATTAATTCATTAGGGACAATATTGTAAACTTTATCAAATTTACTTTCCATATTTAGAAGTGGACAATTAATCTGGGACGTCCCAACAAGGAATACTGGACAATTAATCCGGGACGGAGGGAGTAATTAAATAATAACTGAGTCTAATAAATAAATAGATAAATAATTAATCTTTATTTTAAGTCTTGATATAATAATCCCATAATATAAATTTAATACTTACCATAAGTATTTTCATTAATAATAAATGTATTATTAATCATAAGTTTAATTATAAGAATAATTAAATTATAATTAAATTATTAAATGATATAATAAGTATATATCATAAGTCTTAATTAAAAATAATTACTTCTATAACATAAGTAATCTAATTATAATTCAAATCATTAAAGATAACCTAAGATTCAATTTTATAACTATAAGTTTAATTAAAAGTTCGTCGGGTCATAACTTGAGCCTCGGGTGTCGGTTTTCGACGAATTTTATATATATCCTCGTCTAACCAACCAACCCGACACATTAGTTAACTCAAGAACACCCTAAGTTCAGTTCATATTTCGTGACCTACAGCCATGAACCAAACATTTTCATTAATCCGATTAAAAACTTGTTTTAGCTATTTCGGGTGATCCGTGGCTCGGATTTCGATGACCCAAACATGAATGTTCATCCAATCATCATTCCTAACCCAATGGTACACCCTAGAGACTCCAAAAATGGTCTCAAAGTCGGACCCCAACTGATCATACAAGCTTTTACAATTTAATTTCATCAAAACCCTAAATCGGGCATAACTTTTGATCCCAAACTCAAAACAACATGAATCCAAAGCCTAAAATTATTGTCTTGATGAGAGGAACTCATATATACACTTTATTTCATCAAAAACATATGTTAAGTTTACTGATTTTAATAAAAATTCCGCTGTCCAAAATTTATCAAACCGAAAACATACATAAAGGAGTATTTCTACGCATTAAATCATCAATACAGCAATACACAAGTAGTATACTATCATAATATAATTAAAAACAGTAAAAATGAGTAGAAATGAAAAAGCTAGGGTTAGGGTTTATACCCTAATCAAGAATTGAATGATATGAACGCGTAGAGAATAACGAGAGGAATCCGTTGATGCTAAAAGCTCTAAATTCCAAGCTTGCTTTTAATGGAAGATGATGATGCATATTATGATGGTAGGTGACGTCCTAAAAGGGAGGAGAGGGAGAAGAGTTTTTCAATTTTGATAAATGAGAGGATTAGGTTTGATATGGAAATGATAAAATGACTAGTACATGAAAAATGCAAAATAAAACAAAAAAAGATAAGGGGTTAAGGCTTATGGTTCGGCCGAGTTTCTTAAGGAGTGGGCCCTTCTTTGGCCCAAATTTGATAAATGTCTAATTTCTTGTGGCCCAAATGCCCGAACGAAGCCCGAAACGCGAAAACACCGTTACGCATTAAATATTCAAAAGAATTACACACGCGCGAAAAATAAAATATATAAATACTATATATATTCATATGATATAAAAATATCATAATAAAAATAATTTGGATTCAAAAATTTCAAAAGTCTAAGCGTTGGTTTGAAAACCGAAATAATTCGCCGGATAGAAATCCACGACATGTAGAAACGTACAATTTTAAATACGAATACAAATATTAATATAACACATAATAAGGAATATATTATTACCTAAATAATAATATAAGTCATAAAAAAATGACGTGGCACGAATAACAATTAACGGGCGTTAAATAATAAACGGTAAAAGATAACGGAAAAAGTAGGGTCGTGACAGTACCTTCCCGTTACGGAAATTTCGTCCCGAAATTTAAGCAGGTGCAGGGGTTGACTCGTCTTCTGGGAACAAATGCAGGTACTTCTTCCTCATCTGATCTTCACGTTCCCAAGTAAACTCGGGTACGCGTGTGACATTCCATCTAACTTGGACGATAGGAATCTTACTTTGCTTGAGTGTCTTAACCTCTCGATCCATAATCTCGACCGGTTCCTTAATAAAATGGAGTTGTTTATCAACATGAAGTTCATCAAGGGGAATGGTTTCATCGGCCTCGGCCAAACACTTCTTCAGATTAGATACATGAAAAACATCAAGAACAACGCTAAGCTCTTGTGGCAATTTCAAACGATAAGCCACGAGTCCAATTCTTTGGAAAATTTTAAATGGTCCAACAAATTGAGGATTCAACTTTCCCCTCTTACCAAAACGTACCACACCTTTTCAAGGTGATACCTGTAACATCTCGCCTTTTTCCGTTTACCTTCCGTTATACTATTTTAAAGTCCGTTATATAATTATAACATCTTCCGTTAATATGCATTTTAAAATATCTCGTTTAGGTAATTCACGCACCCGCTTCTAATCTTGAGGGACTAAACTTGCTAAATGTCCAAAGATTTGACTAGGTCAAAGAGTCAACTTCACCTCCTCCACTCATTCATCACCTCCCACTTTCTAATACTTCCACCTTTTTCTCTTAACACCAAATTCAAAGAATCATCATCCATTTTCTATCTAGCAAGTGTTCATCAAAACAAATTACATATTTGGAATCCTTGCAACTTCCTCTTTGATTCCATACCAACTTTATTACATTTGGGTAACTTTTTAAAAACACTAGATTTTGTGTTCTTGATGTTTTTAACTTATAAAAGTATTAATTAGTGTCTATGGCTCAAGTCTAACATGAATATGTGATTTATATGCTCGATCTTGTTATTTTAAGTAACTAGCATGAATTTGAAATTTAGTGCGTTTGATCTTGTGATTTGTTTGCCTAAATGTTGTTAGATGTTAAAAGTGCATGTATTAAATGTGTTACTAGCATCACTAGCTTCAATTTGATGTGTAGGTTGACTTAGAAAGACTCCATAAACATAATTGCAAAATTTATGATTTTTAGTTAGGGTTTGATAGAAGTAAAATGGATTTTTGATGCATTGAATGCTTTGGAATGTTAATTGTAAGTGTTTAGTAGTATTGTATGTATAATTACCTATGAAATGGCATATTATATGTGTGTATTAAGTTCCCGAATCATCTTATGCATTATGTGAACTTGAAACCTTGATAATGAACCTTTAATGATCACTTGGTGAGAATTCGGTTATTGTAAATGATGTTTTCATATGATGAAAAGTGTTTAGTTGTATTCCTTGTTAAATTACCTTTTCAACGATATAAGATACGTGTTTTGAATGTTTACGGTTCATTAATTATGGTTGTTTGAAGTTGGATTCGTGCATTAAGTGTTCAAACTGCCCAGATTTGCTGATAAGATACCTGGAGCGGCGCTCCAATACCTTGAGCGGCGCTCCAAACCCGGCTGTCCAAAAGTGCACATTTTTGTTTAATTCTAACTATGCTCTTATATGATTATTAGACTTAGAAAAATAGTTCGGGACCCGATCCGAACGTGTTGAATTTTTCGTTGACTTTGACTTGACCAAAGTTTACTTTTGTTCAAACTTAACCAATACTTGTTTAAACCGTTCTAATCTTCTTGCATACTTGATTCTTGCATGAAACTTGATAACTTGATTCACATGCTTTATAATCGAGTCGTAATGAGCCACATGACTAATTGAACACTTTGACCAACCGTGTTTACCGATATTGATACGAACCTATTTGTTTAGGTCAAGACTAGCATTCGTTTTTGCACACGTTACTTTGTGAAGTACAATTTACTATTCGTGCAACCAAGGTGAGATCATAGTCCCACCTTTTCAACAACTTTTACTTTTAAACTATGGGATGAGAAACATATACGTATCATACTTTTATGCTTTGAACACAAGTACGAAAAAAAACATTTCACAGCGAGTTAGAACAAAAAGCCTCAATTCAATTATCATTAGTTACACTTGCAGGGTGTAAACGTGAACTTATGCTATGTGATCACATTGGGCTTGACGAGCCCTCATTCGGACGGTTCACTACCGTTAGCGGATGAAATATATTTTCGAGTATAGTGTATGTTCTAACACTACGTAACAGGGTACAAAATAGTTAAGTCTTGATAATTAGGTGCTCGCGAACATACTTTTGGAATACAAACGATTTGTATAATCAACTATATTAAATCTTGTAGTTCAAAAACAACGTTACTAATACACCTATGATTTCAACAACGTTTTTCGTTGACAGTTTTCTATATGTTTTCTCAGGTCCTTGAACGCTAGGTGATACATGCTTCCGCACATTATTTTTGATACTTGCTTGGATGTCGAGTATACATGCATATGTGGAGCGTCTTTTAACTTAACCTAATTTGTGTCGCATAGGTTTCAATTGTACTTAAAATGTTGTAACATGTTTGGACGTCGAACTAGTTTGTAAACTTTGATACATCTTTATAATTGAAATGAATGCGACATATTTTGGTCAAACGTTGTTTTAAAGACTTATGACCACGTAACGGGACCTAAGTAGACGGCGCCATCAATGACGATTTTGTCGGGTCGCTACAGATGGTATCAGAGCGTTGGTTGTAGGGATTTAGAGTCCATTGGTGTCAACCCTAAGTCACAGGGTACATTGGTGAGTCTAGACTACAACCAACATATAGACTTGAAGTAGGAATTACTTGACTACTTGTGCATTTATACTCGAACTTTTCTATTCATATATAACTCCTATTTCCATCTTAATCTCACGTTGTTTAATTTAATTGACACGCCACCTTGACTATATGAAAAATGTCGAATGCACATATGAATTAGGGTAATATAATTGCCGGGATTATATTACGGTGACTCATATGAACGTTCCGACATTATGACATAAAGAATTTAAGGCGAGTCAAGGAAAAATTTTCTCCCTATCTTTATTCCTTGTCACGATTAGTATTATTTAGAGTAATAATCAATGATATTCTTGTGTCTTGAAGGAATAATGCCTCCACGCCGGGTTTCATGCAATGAAACTCTCGAACAAGCTCTTCAACGTATGATAGCCACCGCCGTAGATGCAGCCATGGCCGGACACTCATCCAACAACAACAACAATAACAACAACAATAACAACAACCACAACAACAACAACAATAGAGCCGGTAACTCAAATGAGGGATGCTCCTACAAAGCTTTCAAGGGGTCCAAACCTCATACTTTCGATGGGATCGGGGGACCGTTTGCTCTTACTCGATGGTTTGAGCAAACGGAAGCCGTTTTTAGCATAAGCGGTTACCGAGACCAAGACAAGCTCAAATATTCCACCCACACTTTTGCCGGTATCGTTCTCACGTGGTGGAACACGTATGTACAATTGGTAGGTACCGATGAAGCCCATACTCTCTCTTGGCCCGATTTAAGAGAAAAGATGATCATCGAATACTTCCCGCGTGAAGAGACTCGCAAGTTCGAACAAGAGCTAAGAACTTTAAAAGCGGTCGGAAATGACCTCAAGGCTTACAATCAACGGTTCGCCGAGCTATCCTTAATGTGCCCAAACCTCGTGAACCTCGAGTCACTAAGAGTTAAACTTTACATGGATGGCCTTCCTAAGAGCATCAAACATGGGGTAATGTCATCCAAACCCGCTAACCTACAAGAAGCTTTGAAGATGGCCCGTCAATTGATAGAGACGGTAGATGAAATTGTAGTACCGGCACCTAAGGCCGAGGATAAGTCGGGTGGCAACAAAAAAAATGGGAAGCCACTCCATCAAAAAACTACAACAACAACTTCACCAAAAAGCCTTTCACCTCCGACGGCAAGAAAAGTTATGTCGAAAATAAACCTTTTTGCAACAAATGCCACAAACATCACTATGGTGAATGTGACAAGCCGTTTTGCCACCAGTGCCAAAGAAGTGGTCATGTGGCCAACGATTGTAGAAGTGCCGCCCCCGTCGCTCAAAAGGGGCCCAATGCGCCAAAATTGAGCGTTTGCTTTGAATGTGGCCAACCGAGTCATTTTAGAAATGCATGCCCAAAGAAGAAATCTAACCCCAATGCACGCGGTCAAGCTTTCAACATCAACACCGAGGAAGCCCGTGATGACAATGAACTAGTCATGGGTACGTTTCTTCTCAACAATTCTTATGTCTCTTGTTTATTCGATTCGGGTGCCGACAAGATTTTTGTATCCAAGACTTTGACTCATTCTTTTAGCACTCCACCACTTCTACTAGATACTACTTATACCATTGAAGTGGCCAACGGGACACTATTGAGTGCCGATAAATTTTACTGGGGGTGTACGTTAAACTTAATGGGTAAAGAGTTTGAAATTGACTTGATACCTATAGAACTAGGGAGCTTCGATGTAATTATTGGTATAGATTGGTTAGCCAAAACGAAATCTCACATCCTTTGTGATCTTAAAGCGATTCAAATTCGCATCGAGAATGGCGAACCCTTGATTGTCTATGGCGATAAGAGTTGCACCGGACTCAGCCTCCCTTAAAGTTGAAAAATACCTTCGTAAAGGTTGTTTCGCGATCCTAGCCCACGTTAAGAAAGTTGAGACCGATGAGAAGCTCATCGACGATGTGCCGATTATTAGTGAATATTCTGATGTATTTCCCGACTAATTGTCGGGTCTTCCGCCTCATCGACCGATTGAATTTCAAATCGATCTTATTCCGGGAGCCACACCCATAGCACGTGCACCGTATAGGCTTGCTCGTTCTGAAATGCAAGAATTACAAAGTCAAATCCAAGAACTACTTGACCGTGGTTTCATCCAACCTAGCCATACACCATGGGGAGCTCCGATTTTATTCGTTAAGAAGAAAGATGGATCCCTACGAATGTACATCGATTATCGTGAACTAAATAAATTGACGATTAAGAACCGATATCCTCTTCTATGCATCGACGACCTCTTTGATCAACTACAAGGATCACGTATATATTCAAAAATCAATCTCCGCTCGTGTTATCATCAATTAAGGGTTAAAGGGGAAGATGTCTCCAAAACCGCGTTCCGGACTCGCTATGGTAGTTACGAATTCCTTATCATGACATTTGGTCTAACTAACGCATCGGTGATGTTCATGGATCTTATGAACCACGTGTGCAAACCGTATCTCGACAAGTTTGTTATAGTATTCATCGATGATATCTTGGTCTATTCTAAAAGCGAAGAAGAGCACGAACAACACCTTCGACTTGTGCTCGAACTCTTGAGATAAGAACGACTCTATGCCAAATTCTCCAAGTGTGAATTTTGGTTGAAGGAAGTTGAATTTCTCGGTCATGTCGTAAGCGACCAAGGCATTAAGGTCGATCCTGCAAAAATCAAAGCCATTAGCAAATGGGAAACCCCTATTACTCCTACTCACATTCAACAATTCTTGGGTCTCGCCGGATACTATCGCAGATTCATCAAGGATTTCTCTTTGGTTGCTCGTCCTCTAACCGCATTAACTCACAAGGGAAAGAAATTCATTTTGGGCAACCGAACAAGAGTCCGCGTTTCAAATCTTGAAGACAAAGCTAACCACCACTCCTATCTTGTCACTTCTCGAGGGAAATGATGATTTTATTGTATATTGCGATGCCTCGAAACATGGTTTTGGGTGTGTATTGATGCAACGAAAGAAAGTCATTGCTTATGCCTCTCGACAACTAAAAATTCATGAATGGAACTACACGACACATGATCTCGAACTCGGAGCCTTTATCTTTGCACTCAAAATGTGGAGACACTACCTTTATGGAACCAAGAGTACTATCTTCACCGATTACAAAACCCTTCAACACATCTTCGATCAAAAGCAACTAAACATGAGACAATGACGGTGGATTGAAACCTTAAACGATTACGATTGTGAGCTTCGTTATCATCCCGGAAAGGCAAATGTAGTAGCCGATGCCTTAAGTCGAAAGGAAAGAGCGGTGCCTCTTCGTGTCCGAGCTTTAAACATCACCATCCACACCAATCTCAATAACCAAATTCGTGTAGCCCAAGATGAAGCTATTAAGGATGAAAACATATCTCTTGAACGCTTGAACATCCTCACCTCACGATTCAAAGTTAAAGAGACCGGACTCCGATATTTTGCCGGAAGAATTTGGGTGCCTAGTTATGGGGACTTACGAAGCCTTATTTTAGACGAAACCCATAAGTCAAGATATTCGATTCACCCCGATGCCAATAAGATGTACCACGACCTCAAAGAACAATATTGGTGGCCGAACATTAAAAGGGATGTTGCTACTTATGTTGGAAGGTGCCTAACTTGCTTCAAAGTCAAAGCCGAACATCAAAGACCTTCCGGACTACTTCAACAGCCCGAAATAATGGAAGTGGGAAAGGATAACGATGGATTTTATCACCAAACAACCAAAGACGGTGGGCGGTTATGATACTATTTGGGTTATTATTGACCGTCTCACCAAATTCGCGCACTTCCTAGCCATGAAGGAAACCGACAAAATAGAAAAACTTGCACAACTTTTCATTAAGGAGATCGTAGCCCGTCATGGTGGGCCTTTGTCAATTATTTCCGACCGAGATAGCCATTTTGTTTCTAGATTTTGGCGTACCTTACAAGAAGTGTTGGGAACGCGTTTAGACATGAGCACCGCATATCATCCACAAACTGATGGACATAGCGAACTAACAATTCAAACTTTGGAAGACATGTTATGAGCTTGCGTTATCGATTTTGGAAAAGCTTGGGACAAGCACTTACCTCTCGCCAAATTCTCTTACAACAATAGTTATCACGCGAGTATTAACGTCGCACCATTCGAAGCATTATATGGCCGTAAATGTCGTTCACCTCTTTGTTGAGCCGAAGTAGGCGACACACAAATCACTGGACCCGAACTCATTCATGAAACAACCGAGAAGATCATTCAAATCCGAGATAGGCTTAGGATGGCCCGTAGTCGTCAAAAGAGCTATACCGACATTAGACACAACGACCTCGAATTCCAAGTCGGTGACCGCGTAATGTTAAAAGTCGCACCTTGGACAGGTGTAATTCGTTTTGGGAAACGTGGGAAACTAAATCCGCGGTATATTGGTCCTTTAGAAATCTTGGAGCGTGTTGGAACCGTTGCTTATCGTTTAGTTCCTCCGTCTCAACCGAGCTCCGTTCATCCTACTTTCCATGTGTCAAACTTGAAAAAGTGTTTTGCCGAACCCGAACTCGTCATCCCTCTCGAGGAACTTACTATTGATGACAAACTCCACTTTGTGGAAGAACCGGTTGAAATTGTGGATCACTCCGTTAAAACGCTAAAACAAAGCCGAATTCCGATTGTCAAGGTCCGTTAGAACGCCAAAAGAGGACCCGAGTTTACTTGGGAAAGGCAAGATCAAATGCAAAATAAATACCCTCATTTATTCGTGGATTTAGAAACGCAAGATCCCGAGGAAGAAACTACGACTACTACGCCTACTTAAATTTCGGGACGAAATTTCTTTTAAGGAGTAGGTAATGTAACCTCCCGCCTTTTTTCATTTACCTTCCGTTATACTATTTTAAATTCTGTTATATAATTATAACATCTTCCGTTAATACGCATTTTAAAATATCTTGTTTAGGTAATTCACGCACCCACTTCTAAACTTGAGGGACTAAACTTGCCAAATGTCCAAAGATTTGACTAGGTCAAAGGGTCAACTTCACCTCCTCCACTCATTCATCACCTCCCACTTTCTAATACTTCCACCTTTTTCTCTTAACACCAAATTCAAAGAATCATCATCCATTTTCGATCTGACAAGTGTTCATCAAAACAAATTACATATTTGGAATCCTTGCAACTTCCTCTTCGATTCCATACCAACTTCATTACATTTGGATAACTTTCTAAAAATACTAGATTTTGTGTTCTTGATGTTTTTAACTTATAAAAGTATTAATTAGTGTCTATGGCTCAAGTCTAACATGAATATGTGATTTATATGCTCGATCTTATTATTTTAAGTAACTAGCATGAATTTGAAATTTGGTGTGTTTGATCTTGTGATTTGTTTGCCTAAATGTTGTTAGATGTTAAAAGTGCATGTATTAAATGTGTTACTAGCATCACTCGCTTCAATTTGATGTGTAGGTTGACTTAGAAAGACTCCATAAATATAATTGCTAAATTTATGATTTTGAGTTAGGGTTTGATAAAAGTAAAATGGATTTTTGATGCATTGAATGCTTCGCAATGTTAATTGTAAGTGTTTAGTAGTATTGTATGCATAATTACCTACGAAACGGCGTATTATATGTGTGTATTAAGTTCCCGAATCATCTTATGCATTATGTGAACTTGAAACCTTGATAATGAACCTTTAATGATCACTTGACGAGAATTTGGTTATTGTAAATTATGTTTTTGTATGATGAAAAGTGTTTAGTTGTATTCCTTGTTAAATTACCTTTCCAACGATATAAGATACGTGTTTTGAATGTTTACGGTTCATTAATTATGGTTGTTTGAAGCTGGATTTGTGCATTAAGTGTTCAAACTGCCCAGATTTACTGATCAGATACCTGGAGCGGCGCTCCAATACCTTGAGCGGCGCTCCAAATCCGGCTGTCCAAAAGTGCACATTTTGGTTTAATTCTAACTATTCTACGCACCTCCGATTAACATGAAACTTGTTCTAACATGCTCATATATGATTATTAGACTTAGAAAAATAGTTCGGGACCCGACCCGAACGTGTTGACTTTTTTGTTGACTTTGACTTGACCAAAGTTGACTTTTGTTCAAACTTAACCAATGCTTGTTTAAACCGTTCTAATCTTCTTGCATACTTGATTCTTGCATGAAACTTGACAACTTGATTCACATGCTTTATAATCGAGTCGTAATGAGCCATAGGACTAATTGAACACTTTGACCAATCGTGTTTACCGTTACTTTGTGAAGTACAATTTACTATTCGTGCAACCAAGGTGAGATCATAGTCCCACCTTTTCAACAACTTTTACTTTTAAACTATGGGATGAGAAACATATACGTATCATACTTTTATGCTTTGAACACAAGTACGAAAACAAACATTCCACAGCGAGTTAGAACAAAAAGCCTCAATTCAATTATCATTAGTTACACTTGCAGGGTGTAAACGTGAACTTATGTTATGTGATAACATTGGGCTTGACGAGCCCTCATTCGGACGGTTCGCTACCGTTAGCGGATGAAATATATTTTCGAGTATAGTGTATGTTCTAACACTACGTAACAGGGTATAAAACAGTTAAGTCTTGATAATTGGGTGCTCGCGAACATACTTTTAGAATACAAACGATTTGTATAATCAACTATATTAAATGTTGTGGTTCAAAAACAACGTTACTAATACACCTATGATTTCACCAACGTTTTTCGTTGACAGTTTTCTATATGTTCTCTCAGGTCCTTGAATGCTAGGTGATACATGCTTCCACACATTATTTTTGATACTTGCTTGGATATCGAGTATACATGCATACGTGGAGTGTCTTTTGACTTAACTTAATTTGTGTCGCATAGGTTTCAATTGTACTTAAAACGTTGTAACATGTTTGGTCATCGAACTACTTTGTAAACTTTGAAACATCTTTATAATTGAAATGAATGCGACATATTTTGGTCAAACGTTGTTTTAAAGACTTATGACCACGTAACGGAACCTAAGTAGACGGCGCCGTCAATTACGATTTTATCAGGTCGCTACAATACCTTCAATATGTCACGATCACCAACTTGAAATTCTAAATCTGTAACACCGGACATTTTTTTTTATAACACAGCGGAAGACTTTACTAATAAACACAATATAAGTCACGTCATTACATTAATTCGTGTAATGAAATTTAAGTTTACGCAACGGTGTTACATTATTACAAAACATTATTTAAACAAAAGTACACATCAGAGTAGGGTTGTCAAACATGTCTTCTACATCAGCACCCATCCCGACTAGCAGTATCTAAACCTGCAAGGAGAAAAATGTGGGGGATTAGCGCACCACTAAGTGAATGGAATCTATCTATCAGATATAGCTTAAGCCACACACAAGCTATATACTAATAACAACACATGCTAACTACCAACTAGCATATAATAAGACAATACGAGGATCGGCGGCTTGTACGAGCACACGACTGTCAGCTGATCGGGCCTGAGTCTACCGATAGTCCCTGCTACTCAATTCACAATATAGTTATCCAGATGCAGGGGATGCATCGTTCACACTATACTCCACAATCAGTAGCCTATGGACCCAACCTCCCCTAGGCACGGTTGACCTCATACAGACTCTAACCTCTCCTAGGCACGGCCTCGAGTCCCCAGTCTCCCTAGGCCCGACTGGTGCCATTCACGCAGTGTACACATAATTTACACACAACATCAGGCATACTATATTATTCTATCATGGCAATCCCTACACTATGCATGGTAAAAGAGTCAACCACAGTAGCAAGTTATGCTACTTAAACTCTATAAGGGGATAGACCTACTCACAAATTACCAGCAACTGCTCAGTTATTATTTCTGAACTTCCTCCGTGTTCTTATCTCCTGAGAACAACAAAAATCAAGTTAGAATAGTGTTCCCATCAAAATTAGACACAATGACAGCACATTTCAGCAAATTAGTAAAAAGCGTTTGATAATGCTAAATACGAACATATATTTCATAGCATTATTCCTCAAGAAAGACAAGCTTTTAGTTGCAATTGTTCTATTTACAAGTGATATTCATTTAAATAATAAAAGGTGAAGACAAAAGACAGATTCGACGAATTGAAGACGCAAACGACCAAAAAGCTCAAAAGTACAAAAGACAATCAAAGAGGTTCCAATTATTGATAAGAAACGTCTCGAAATTACAAGAGTACAAGATTCAAAACGCAAAGTACAAGAAATTAAATTGTACGCAAAGACGTTCGAAAATCCGGAACCGGGACCAGAGTCAACTCTCAACGCTCGACGCAACGGACTAAAAATTACAAGTTAACTATGTATATAAATATAATATAATATATAATTAATTATATTAATTATATATATATTATATTTATAAAATAAATCGTCGGCAAGAAAGACTCCAAAATGGAGTGAGCTGTATTTACAAACTCTGCGACTCGCGGAGTTTGAAGGCAAAAAATGCCGCGAGTCGCGGAGCCCCAAAGTTTGAAACTCCCTATAAAGCCAACCGAATTCTGATCATTTTTCATAACATATATCTATCTCTCTCTCAATATATACGTAAAAATATATATATAATTTATATTTTTATTTTAATTTTAATTTTAAATCCTAATAATAAGGGTATGTTAGCAAATGTTGTAAGGGTGTAAGTCGAAATTCTGTCCGTGTAACGCTACGCTATTTTTAATCATTGTAAGTTATGTTCAACCTTTTTAATTTAATGTCTCGTAGCTAAGTTATTATTATGCTTATTTAAAACGAAGTAATCATGATGTTGGGCTAATTACTAAAATTGGGTAATTGGGCTTTGTACCATAATTGGGGTTTGGACAAAAGAACGACACTTGTGGAAATTAGACTATGGGCTATTAATGGGCTTTATATTTGTTTAACTAAATGATAGTTTGTTAATGTTAATATAAAGATTTACAATTGGGCGTCCCTATAAATTACCATATACACTCGATCGGACACGATGGGCGGGGTATTTATATGTACGAATAATCGTTCATTTAACCGGACACGGGAATGGATTAATAGCCACTAGAATAATTAAAACAGGGGAGAAATTATGTACAAGGACACTTGGTATAATTGATAACAAAATATTAAAACCTTGGGTTACACTCAGTCGACATCCTGGTGTAATTATTAAACAAAGTATTAAAATCTTGTTACAGTTTAAGTCCCCAATTAGTTAGAATATTTAACTTCGGGTATAAGGATAATTTGACGAGGACACTCGCACTTTATATTTATGACTGATGGACTGTTATGGACAAAAACCAGACGAACATATTAAATAATCCAGGACAAAGGACAATTAACCCATGGGCATAAAACTAAAATCAACACGTCAAACATCATGATTACGGAAGTTTAAATAAGCATAATTCTTTTATTTCATATTTAATTTTCTTTATTTTATATTTAATTGAACTTCTAATTATCGCATTTTTATTGTTATTGTATTTAATTGCACTTTTAATTATCGTACTTTTTAATTATCGCAAGTTTATTTTATCGCACTTTTATTATTCGCAATTTCATTATCGTTATTTACTTTACGCTTTAAATTAAGTCTTGTATTTATTTATTATTTTACATTTGGTTTTAACTGCGACTAAAGTTTTAAAATCGACAAACCGGTCATTAAACGGTAAAAACCCCCTTTATAATAATAATATTACTTATATATATATTTGTATTTTTATAAAAGTAAACTAATATAGCGTTAAGCTTTGTTTAAAAAGATTCCCTGTGGAACGAACCGGACTTACTAAAAACTACACTACTGTACAATTAGGTACACTGCCTATAAGTGTTGTAGCAAGGTTTAAGTATATCCATTCTATAAATAAATAAATATCTTGTGTAAAATTGTATCGTATTTAATAGTATTTTCCTGCTAAATTTAATAGCTATTTTATATACACTCCGCTACCACATCAAGTTATTTTTGGCGCCGCTGCCGGGGATTCGCTTAAAAGCCGGAAGCGCAACGCTAATATAAAAAAAAGATTTTTAGTTTACTTTTATTAAAATTCGTTTTTATAAAAATACGTTTTAAATATTCGAAAATATAAAAAGAAAAACAAAAATATAAATATTTTTAGGAGTTTGATAAATATTTAAGTTTTATAAAGTTTCTTTAGTTTGTAAAAATATAAGTTTTATTTAATTTATTTTATAAATATATTTTATAAATATAAAAAACCGAAAAAAAAAAAAAATTTATAAATCTATTTTTAAGATATTTTTAAAATTATAAAGTAGTTCTATTTTTATTTAAGTTTTTAAAATATAAGTTTTTTATTATATAAATATTTTGATATAAACAGAAAATATAAAAACAGAAAAAAAAACGCGTAAAATTTAAACAGTACCTGAGTTGAATTCGGGAACCCCGCGACTCGCGGGGTTTGCTGCTTTAAATACCGCGACTCGCGGAGCCGTCTGATACAGCTGACCATAAGCCCTAATCTGCATTTAATACGGGGTATTTATTATTATTATTAACTTTAAAACCTAATTAGGTTATTTATATTAAATCAATTAATTTAGTTTTATTTATTATTTGTATTATTTAGTTTAATTAGTTTATTTAAAGTTTAAAATTAATAGTTTTAATAAATAAATAATATAAAAATAATATTTTTATAAAAATTGTAATTTTTACAACTTTTTGTATATTTTTATATTTTGTCCCTTTTTAATTGTTTTAGCGTAATATTTGTATATTTAGCTCATATTTAGTTTTAAACTTAGTTTTTGCAATAGTTATTTTTACTTCTAGATTTTTAGGCTTTGCCGTAGAATTCCTTAAGTGCTTTTTCTTTAGACTAAGATTTAGGTACTTTAGAATTTTGCGAAGCCTTTTTAAGTTTTAGTTTCTTTTTAAGTTATTTCCATTTGGGATCAAGTTTTTCCTGTAAGCTTTAATATTTTTAGACGACTTTTACCTATGTATCAATTATCATTCCAATTAGTAATCTCAATTTGCGATTATAATTTTAAGTTAGTTGTAGTAATAAGGTTAGGTTAGTCAAGTATTTTTAAGTTTTATAAGTTTCTTTTAATTTTCCGTCACCTTTTATTTTTCAACCAATTTTCTTTTTCGACCTTTTTCGACGAACTTTTTTTCTTTCTTATTTCTCGCTATTCTAGTTTTAGGACATAGATTTTTATTCTACTTCTTATCTAAATTTCTTAAAATTACGAAAATTTATTTTAAGTGGTTAAATTGATAGACATCAAAATTTTCTGGTTCGTAGTAATAGTTGGATTTGTACGTGGACCGGGTTATTGGAGCCAAACAGTCCTCAATTATATTGAGACCAAACGAATCCTGCCCCTCTGCTGCATCTTTTGGCTATTCGAAAAGTGGGCAAAATCAAAAAAGTCTATTGATTGGATAACTTATTATAATTTTTCTTTCCTTTTTAAAAACTAATAGGATATTCAGTGAATGCACCGAGCAAGACGTTCACCACCTTTTGTACGTTCACCACCTGTAACTAGATCAAGACATTTAGCAAATATTACCGCCGTTAATTTTTCTTTAGAATCGTCATCCAGTCGACCAAGTACTCCAGTTCAAATTTCCGATAATCCATTTTTTGAACCCGACCTCACAATTGAGAATCCGGAGAATATTCAGGAACGATTCGTAGATCCTGAACCATTAAATTTTCCTCCGGAACCACCAATCATTCAAACAGAGATTGTTGAGGAACGAACCATTAAATCAGAATCCTCTAGTGATTCCGATTCAACAAATTCAATTATGAAGAATCTGGAACCTTTAAGTATGTAAGACCGAATGAGAGCTAAACGCACTGGCCAAGGTCACGCAATTACTCATCCAGACATTAATGCGCCAGATTATGAAATCAAAGGACAAATTCTACACATGGTGACTAATCAATGCCAATTTAGTGGTGCGCCGAAGGAAGATCTAAATGAACATTTACGTACCTTTAATAGGATCTGCACACTATTTAAAATCCGAGAAGTGGAGGATGAACAGATATATCTCATGTTATTTCCCTGGACTTTAAAGGGAGAAGCCAAAGATTGGTTGGAATCGTTACCTGAAGGGGCGATCGATACATGGGACGTTTTAGTTGAAAAATTTCTTAAACAATTCTTTCCGGCATCTAAAGCCGTAAGACTTCAAGGAGAAATTGTTACGTTCACACAGAAACCAAATGAAACTCTATATGAGGCGTGGACTAGATTTGGAAAGTTGTTAAGAGGATGTCCGCAACATGGTTTAGACACCTGTCAAATAGTACAAATATTCTACCAAGGATGCGACATCACTACAAGGAAAGACATAGATATAGCAGCTGGTGGTTCTATTATGAAGAAAACCGAAACTGATGCTTACAAAATTATTGATAACACTGCTTCCCACTCACATGAGTGGCACCAAGAAAAAGATATCGTTAGATCATCTAAAGCAGCTAGAGCCGATTCTAGCCATGACTTAGATTCCATTTCCGCAAAGATAGATGCTGTCGAGAGACGAATGGAAAAGATGACTAAAGATATTCACTCAATACGAATTAGTTGTGAGCAGTGTGGAGGACCACATTTGACAAAAGATTGTCTCAGTATTGAATTAACAATGGAACAAAGAGAGAATATTTCATACATAAACCAAAGATCTGGAAATAATTATCAGAATAATTATCAACCGCCAAGACCTATTTACAATCAAAACCAGAATTATAACAGAAATATTCCATACAACAACCAACAAGGTCCTAGCAATCAACAAGTATCCAATAATACTTACAATCAGCAAAGACCTAATTTTCAAAACAAACCACCACAACAAACCGATGATAAAAATCCGAATTTAGAAGATATGATGACGAAGCTAGTTGAAACTCAAACGCAGTTTTTCACATCTCAAAAACAAAACAATGAACAAAATGCTCAAGCATTTAGAAATCAACAAGCTTCTATTCAAAATCTAGAACAAGAAGTAAGTAACCTAGCAAGGTTAATAGGTGAAAGAAAACCGGGAAGTCTACCTAGTGATACAAATGCTAACCCCCGGAATGAAACAGCTAAAGCCATTACCACAAGAAGTGGTACAACACTTAAACCACCTGAAATACCTGTAACTTCTGATGAAGCTATTCCTGCTCCACAAGAACCACAACCTAATCAAGATAAGGAAAAAGAACCGGTAGTTAAAAAGGTTAATGAAAATAATACAGTTAAGGCTAAACCTTATGTTAAACCATACCAACCACCACTTCCTTACCCGAGTAAAATGAAGAAAGAGAAACTTGAAGCCGAGCAATCCAAATTCTTGGATATGTTTAAACAGATAAATGTAAATCTTCCTTTCATTGATGTGATTTCAGGAATGCCTAGATATGCTAAATTCTTGAAAGATCTAATCTCAAATAGAAAGAAAATGGAAGAACTCTCGGCTGTTACCATGAATGCTAATTGTTCAGCAGTGCTGTTGAATAAGATACCAGAAAAATTATCTGATCTAGGAAGTTTCACAATTCCATGTTTTCTGGGTAGTCTTAGTTCAATAGAAGCATTGGCAGACTTAGGTGCTAGTATAAATCTAATGCCGTATTCACTATACGCTAAACTAGACCTTGGAGAATTGAAACCAACCAGAATAAGCATACAACTAGCTGATAGATCAATAAAATATCCTAGAGGGATAATGGAGAACATGCTAGTTAAAGTTGGTGCTTTAGTATTTCCAGTAGATTTTGTTGTTTTGGACATGGAAGAAGATTCTCAAGTTCCTCTCATATTAGGAAGACCATTCTTAAACACGGCTAAAGCAATGATAGACGTGTTCGGTAAGAAATTGACCCTAAGTATAGAGGATGAGAGTGTTACCTTTTCAGTTGATAGAGCAATGCAACAACCACAATTTGCAGATGATACATGTTATTATATTCAAACTATAGATGCACATGCAGAATTATTAGAAGAATTTCCAGAATTACAAGGAACATGAGAATGTTCTTTAGGAGAAGGTAATGAACCAATTGATGAAGCTGAAATGTTAGCTACACTTATAGCTAATGGATATGAACCAACAACAGAAGAAATTCAAATGCTAAAAGAAGAAGACAGATATCGATACAAATCATCGATAGAAGATCCTCCGAAATTAGAGTTAAAGCCACTTCCAAACCATTTGGAATACGCTTATTTACATGGTGAATCTGAATTACCTGTAATAATATCGTCTTCTCTTACTGAAAATGAGAAATCACAACTCATTTCTGTGTTGAAAGCTCATAAACCAGCCATTGCATGGAAGATTCATGATATTTAAGGAATAAGTCCTTCATATTGTACACATAAAATCCTTATGGAAGAAGGTCATAAAACGTATGTGCAACGCCAACGAAGACTAAATCCTAATATGCAAGATGTAGTTAAGAAAGAGATTATTAAACTGCTAGATGCAGGTCTAATTTATCCAATTTCTGATAGTCCATGGGTAAGCCCAGTACAATGCGTGCCTAAGAAGGGTGGCATGACTGTCATTACAAATGAGAAAAATGAGCTTATTCCTACTAGGACTGTAACAGGATGGCGTGTGTGTATTGATTATAGAAAATTAAATGACGCCACCAGAAAAGATCACTTTCCCTTACCTTTCATTGATCAAATGTTGGAAAGATTAGCCGAAAATAGTTACTATTGTTTCTAGATGGATTTTCCGGATATTTTCAAATTCCAATAGCACCCGAAGATCAAGAGAAAACCACATTCACGTGCCCTTATGGTACTTTTGCTTACAAACGCATGCCATTTGGACTTTGTAACGCCCCTGCAACCTTTCAAAGGTGTATGATGGCGATTTTTCACGACATGATAGAAGAATGCATGGAAGTTTTCATGGATGACTTTTCAGTCTTCGGTGATACATTTGAATCATGTCTAGTTAATCTGGAACGAATGCTTATTAGATGCGAACAATCAAATCTAGTACTTAATTGGGAGAAATGCCATTTTATGGTTAAAGAAGGCATCGTTCTTGGTCATAAAATTTCAAAAGAAGGAATTGAAGTGGATAGAGCTAAAGTAGATGTAATTGCCAAACTTCCACATCCCACCAATGTTAGAGGAGTTAGGAGTTTTCTAGGGCATGCCGGTTTTTACCGACGTTTCATAAAAGATTTTTCTAAAATTGCCACTCCTATGAATAAACTCCTAGAAAAGGATGCTCCATTCATCTTTTCAGATGAGTGTATCAAATCTTTTAATATTCTTAAAGTGAAACTCACTAATGCGCCAATCATGATAACACCAAATTGGAATCTACCATTTGAACTAATGTGCGATGCAAGTGATTTTGCAATGGGAGCCGTTTTAGGACAAAGGATTGAAAAACGATTTCAACCTATATATTATGCTACAAGGAGCACAAACGAACTATACAACTACTGAAAAAGAACTCCTTGCTATTGTCTTTGCTTTTGACAAATTTCGATCATATCTCGTTCTAGCAAAAACGGTGGTCTATACCGACCATTCTGCTCTTAGATACCTATTTTCGAAACAAGATGCTAAACCAAGATTAATACGTTGGCTCTTACTCTTACAAGAGTTTGATATTGAAATCCGAGATAAAAGAGGAGCAGAAAATCTCGCCGCTGATCATCTTTCTCGTCTTGAAAATCCCGAATTAGAAGTTCTAAATGAATCGGCCATACAAGACAACTTTCCTGATGAATATCTATTGAAGATAGATTATAAAGAAATTCCATGGTTTGCATATTATGCAAACTACTTAGTTTGTGGATTCCTTGAAAAAGGATTATCGTACCAAAGACGAAAGAAATTCTTCAGTGATATAAAACACTATTTTTGGGAAGATCCACATTTGTTTAAAAGTTGTCCCGATGGAATAATACGCCGATGTGTATTTGGAGATAAAGCTAGTAAAATATTAAACCATTGTCACACAGGACCAACAGGAGGGCATTATGGGCCTCAACTAACAGCAAGAAAAGTTTATGATGCTGGATTCTATTGGCCTACAATTTACAAAGACGCACACCTTCTTTGCAAATCCTGTGATGCTTGTCAAAGGGCCGGAAAAATAAGTCAACGTGATGAAATACCACAAAATGTCATCCAAGTATGTGAAGTATTTGACATTTGGGGTATTGACTTTATGGGTCCATTTCCAAAATCTCATAATAATCTATATATACTCGTAGCCATTGATTATGTATCTAAATGGGCGGAAGCACAAGCTCTCCCAACTAACGATGCACGAGTTGTAGTCAACTTTTTAAAACGTCTTTTTGCAAGGTTTGGAACACCGAAAGCTTTAATAAGTGATCGGGGTACTCATTTTTGTAATAATCAACTTGAGAAAGTTCTTAAAAGATATGGAGTAACTCATAAAATCTCCACCGCATATCATCCACAAACAAGTGGACAAGTTGAAAATACCAACCGAGCTTTAAAACGTATTCTAGAGAAAACCGTAGGATCAAATCCAAAGGAATGGTCCACTAAATTGAAGGATGCACTCTGGGCTTTTAGAACAGCCTACAAAACTCCAATTGGAACCACACCTTTTAGACTTGTTTATGGAAAAGCATGTCATCTTCCAGTAGAAATTGAACACAAAGCATTTTGGGCTTTGAAGACATGTAATCTTGATATACATGAAGCTGGACGTCTACGATTAAGTCAACTAAACGAATTAGAAGAATTAAGACATGAAGCATACGAAAATTCGTTAATCTATAAAGAGAGAACGAAGAAATGGCATGATAAAAGAATCAGAAGTTCAAAAGAATTTAAAGAAGGAGACAGAGTTCTTCTTTTCAATTCACGATTCAAGCTATTTCCTGGAAAATTGAAATCAAGATGGTCTGGACCATTCATAGTCAAAAGAGTTTTCCCATACGGAACAGTAGAATTGATAAATTCAAATGGGATTGAATTTAAAGTTAATGGTCACAGAGTTAAACACTACATAGATAGTCCGATGGAAGTCGACAACGAAGTTAATCACAATTTCGACACCACAGCTAACTAAGTGTGGGGAGAATCAAGTCTTTAAAGGATAATATGTATTTCTGTTAGAGTTAGATTGTCTGTTTTCGTGTAGTTCTCGAAAATGGAACCCGAATGGTCTTTCCCTAGCAGACCCTAAAGAACTAGTCTTCTCCCCCCATTCTGAATTTTTATTTTTTTTAGGAAATGAAGACTGCCTGTGAACTAAACCATGGTCTAATGCTACACGCTTTGATCACTAAACGTAATAATGACATACTACCGAGTGAAATAGTATCAGTAATCAGATAAAGATTGGACGGAGTTAGAAAAGAATCCAGATGCGAAGATAATAAGTTACAATTTGGTAAAGGAAAATCAAAATTCGCAGCGAAAAGAAGAGCACGACACCTAGAAAGATGTCACAAATGCGGAAAATGGTCACATGGAGGTAAATGTTCAAATAATCAAACCTATTCAAATACCGAATTTGTTACTTTATGCAGAGACGGACCGTTCATATGTTTAGAAGAAAAGACACTGAATGCTCGAGGTTACGCCTATGTAGCCATGGAAAACCAATTAAACCGACTATCTTATGAATGGGATAGATCATATAACTAAGAAATCTATTTCACAGGTCTGTTTGTACAGTTTTTATTTTTTTTATTTTTATTTTTAACCTTTTGATAATAAACGCTAATTTGTTCGCTATAAAGTATTAAATTGGTATTGAATAAAATTAGGTTTGGCGACCGAAATTATTGATATCATTCAAAAATTTATTACATCACTGCGAAATTTAACGTTTATTCTTAAGGTATAAATATCTTTAATCAATCAACCCAAAATATTTCAAAAATTCGTCATGAGTTAAATTAGGTCTTGGAACCGAAATTACTTTACCGAAAAGAGGGGCGCATATTTTTGATAATATTTGATTGATTAAAGTGGGATAAAAAGCCAAAAAGATTTTTAATTTTATTTTTACCATGTTTATAAAATTAATATATAAATCTTAAATTAACATTGTAAACTTTGTAAAATCAATATATTTAAAATTATAAATATTTGAAAAAATTAATATAAGTTTGGTGTGAATTTATAATATGATTTTTTAAATTAAGTTTGGTGTGAATTTTTAATTTTTTAAAATATGAATTTTATTTTTATGCATTTTAAATTTTAAGTTTGGTGAGAATTTTTAATATTAATTTTGAATTTTATATTTAAATTGTGTGAATTTAAAAACAAAAATTTACTTTATCTCATTAAGTTAAAAATATGATTTTTAAAATTCGTTGTAAGTTGAAGACTAGGTCGTTGAACCGAAATTGCTTTACCCGAGGGAGGGACGAGAACTTTTATTATCATTATTTTTTTAAACTTATTGAATTAAAGTATTCCAAAAACATTAAAAAACCCAAAAATCTTAGCTTTTAAAACAATCGCTACAAAAAGACAAATTTTAAAATTTTGTCGAAGGACGGACTAGGACATCGATCCGAAACGACCTCGTCCTAAATAACAAAGGAAATAAAATTTTAAAATTAATTACTTAATTGTTTTAATTAGTATAAGATATAAAATATATATATATATATATATATATATATATATATATATATATATATATATATATATATATATATATATATATAACAAACTCCGCGACTCGCGGAGTTTGAAGGTCCAAACACCGCGACTCGCGGAGGGACCAAAACCCAGAAAAAAAAATAAAACGTAAAGAACAGATCAGTCCACACTACCACCCACACATACAGTGAACATACAGCGAAAAAACCCGAAAAAAACCTCCCAAAATCATAATTTTTAACAGTTAATCATCAAATCTTTTACTAAAATCATGTTGAGAAGGATGCTATCAAGGAATTACTCCAGAAAAACGGTAAATTTCTACACCTAAACACCATTTAATCCGAAAATTAGTGTTCTTGAGCAATTTTTTCCCCAATTTGATTTTGTTTCTTTTTAGTATAATTATGCTTAAATTGTTTATGTATTATGCTTGTATAACCTAGATTGATGCTATTTAACATGATTAGAAGCCTTAAACTTCAAATTTTGAGTAATCTAGGGTTTGTGTTCTTGAGCAATTTGAGGCTTTTTGATATAAACAGGTTATGGCCCATTTTTGTCATGAATTGTTGCTAAATTAAGTAGTGTAACATGTTTAGGTAGTTAAATGATCCAAACTTTGAGCCTAAACATGATTTTGAGAATTAAAGTGGACTTTTTCAAGTCTAAAATTCATGAACTTGATTTTTGAGAGATAATGCCATTTGAAACTTGTTTAATTGCTAGTAATGATTATTTTGACATGTTATTTGAGTTGAATGCTTATGAACTTGGCGAACATTTTCGTATATGCTTATTTGAAAAAGTGTAGATTTGATAAAAATGTGAAAATGAGCTTAAGTTTGATATAAATTGATCATGTCATTGTAATTATTTTGATTGATGATTTTGCTGACACTAATGCATATTTGGATGCACAAAAATTGTGTTTGATGTGTTTTGCAGACTGAAAGGGGTGAATCTTCATCCCAAGCTCGCAATGCTCCTGCTGAGAATGCGGAACAACAGGAGGTGGATAACTACTACAAACAAGATATACCTCATCCAGTCATGACATTTTCTGATATGCACTTGGAAGATTTGCATCCGAACCTGAGATTTGACAGACTTTGGATAGATTATCCAAAATACCAAAGGGGTTTGCATACTCTTCATTCTAAAGTTGTTGAGGTACCTAGGGTCATAGAATGGGGACCATTAGAAGCTGTAGAATTGGCCGGGCCAATTAGGGAATTACTTGCACAGAGGTATGGTAATTCTACTTTTAATGACTGGGTACGTTTATTCACCATGCGTAGACCTGTATATAAAGTATGGTGTGAAGAATTGTTGTGTAGTATAGAATTAAATGATCGGGTAGCTAGTTTAACCGATCGATCTTTTATTAGATTTTGGTTAGGAGGTTCGATGCGCCACATGTCTTTACTAGACATGGCTCAGGCTTTACGTATATATACGCCTGAGGAGTTAGCATCTGCCGATTGTAGAGGGTTGATACTAATTGGTAGAAAGATAGATGAAAATTTTGATACACATGGTGTATGGAGTCAAATGACAAGCCATCACCGATTCAAAGGGGGAAATTACTCTTATTTGGATATAGATAGAGCTGAATTAAGAGTAATTCATAGGTTTTTAGCTAATTCGATTACACAAAGAGGTAAGAACAAGGAAAAGGTAAATGAACAGGATTTGTTTTACCATATGTGTATTCGAGACCCACAAAGCGCTGTAAGTATACCTTATTGTGTGGGTTATTATTTATCAGCTATGGTTAGGGGGATGAGACCGCATAGCATAATAGGAGGTGGTATTTTTATTACTTTGATTGCTGAATATCTCGGTGTGGATATAAGTCGGGGGGGATTATTAGTCGAAGAACCAGAACCCCGCGATACTATAGGTTTAAATGTATACCATGGTGCGAAAGTTTTGAAGAGACAAAATAACGCCGCAGTACGATACCATGGTAGACATCCACAGGTTGAGAGAAACCAACAGCAAGGTAATGTAGGAGGGGGAAATGAAATGCAAGAAATGCAAAGGTTTATAGCTTCACACGAGTACGAAAATGCTAGACATAGAGCATTTGAACATTGACAAGTTCATCAAAACCAAATCATAGCTCATTGCCAACATATAGGTAGAAACTATATTCCTACTCCAAAACCCATATTCCCTCCCTGGTCTATTGAGATGCAACCACCGTATCCTACGTATAACCCTGCCGAAGCATTTTATAGCACCTATGGTTATGCTTGGAACCCCTATTGGTATCAGTATCATCCCTAGTCTACTTAGTTTTATTTATTTTGTAATTTGTAATGTTGATACGTTTAATACTTATGTTAATATTGTAATAGTTTTTATAATTTTCTAACTTTTATTCTTAGATTTTAATAATTTTTGAATGTGGGGTAATATACCAAACTTCAAAAATATGTATATATGTTTGCAGTTTATCTTATGTACACAACAGGGTAAAACAACGCATTTTCAAAGACTGGCATTAAGTTCAGCAAAAGCAACTAATTTTGACGACAAGATGCAAAATATATGTGAAATAACAACAAGACGGAATGAACAAATGATGTGCACCATTTATCATTCAGCAAACAAACGCCAATATATTTGGAAACTTTGGTAAAATTTAATCATTTTCACACAAATCACCCTCAATAATTTAAATTGTTACTGATTTCTTGCAAATGAGGGCATTGCAAGATCTTAAGTGTGGGAAGGGGTTAAATTCTTTCGGATTTTAAAATTTTTATCTTAAACACTGGGTTACCATTAAAAATACTAGTAAAGCAGTAGTTGTATTAGAATCTAGTGCTCTCTGATAATAAAGAACAGCCCTAGTCTTATATACTGACTACCCAATTCTAGTAAAATTTTACAAAATTTTCAATTAAATGAATTCAAAATCATGTTTATACATATTTATGAACGATAAAACTAGGTTTTAACACCGAAATTATTGTAACCTCGGAAAGGACATAAATTGAGAAACAAACCAAAATGTTAAAATTCATTTAAAATGGAATAGAGGACGATAAAAAGGAAAATAAAAGCCAAGTGTGGGAAAATTCTCCAAGTTATTCAAAATATATATCACATATTTTTGTACAAATAACTGAAAATACTTTTGCTTTGGACTAAACTAAAAATTTTTACCTGATTTACTGTAAGAAAGATGGATCTACACTATGAATCAATTCCATCATTAAAAGGAAGTAAAGTCTTCCGAAAAAGAAACGCGCTTCTTGATTTAGGTCAAGAAGTTGTCGTCCAGACCAGCTGTAGGTTGACGAAAAATCTAGAAAAGTCATCACTAAAATCAGCAGGAAATCCACGGACCTCAGCATTAAACAGGGTCGCCAAGTGGTCAGATTTATCCTAACCATGAGAAGGATTTATCTCGTAAAATGGGGGGGCACCATGCAAATTAGCTGGATAAGACTAATGAATCAGATCCCCAGAAAGGATAATCTCCTTAAAAGATCAAAAATCAGCTTTTAAGCCTGATATTACTCAATCCTTGAGATTGACCTTAAAGATTGAGAATTACAAACTCATGGAATTCAATGATATCTAAACTCGAGCTTGAACGAGAAAATATTTTGATCAAAATTACAAACCGATTTGTTTTCTGAAAACCCTATTTTTAATGCGTTCATTACCATTGAACGTAAAATCCTAGGAATTCACCTGGAATTCATTAGGTCACCTGAACTAAATCGGGTGTCAACCGTAAGAACGGTGGTTGCATAGTGGTCAAAGACAGGACCTTGTGCCAGACCGAAAAATTATAAGGGTGAGCTTTACTATTGCTCCTACCAAGGATAGTAATTGCGTCCGACACGTTATAGACCATAATTAAAAGCATGTCAGGGGACATTGCCTTAACAGTTGCTTGTTCAACGCTTTCCTTTACAACCGGACGGTAGTTTACCGAAAGGTAATATACGGGACAAGTAAACTGGACGTGTTGCTTTCCTAATACAAGGTTAGCAAGTGGGTGACACAAAACCGCAAGTTTTGAGCTAAAATTTTTAAATCTGAAACCCACCAAGCCCACAAAAATAATTTGCAAACACAGGTAAAGGGTTATTCCGGAAAACTTATCTAGGGTAAAAACTAGATTTAATTTTCAAAAGATCAAATGTTTTCATAAAGATCCAATTTCCTTAATGGATCTAAATTTTTATAGTCATATGGGACTGTAAACCATATCGTTACTACCATTGTTTATACCGCCGTATAGAAATCACTGATGTACAAAGTGTGAAGAATAAAGCAGTGATTCTAGTATTTCAAGACGATATTGCTTGAGGACAAGCAACGCTTAAGTGTGGGAATATTTGATAATGCTAAAAACGAACATATATTTCATAGCATTATTCCTCAAGAAAGACAAGCTTTTAGTTGCAATTGTTCTATTTACAAGTGATATTCATTTAAATAATAAAAGGTGAAGACAAAAGACAGATTCTACGAATTGAAGACGCAAACGACCAAAAAGCTCAAAAGTACAAAAGACAATCAAAGAGGTTCCAATTATTGATAAGAAACGTCTCGAAATTACAAGAGTACAAGATTCAAAACGCAAAGTACAAGATATTAAATTGTACGCAAAGACGTTCGAAAATCCGGAACCGGGACCAGTGTCAACTCTCAACGCTCGACGCAACGGACTAAAAATTACAAGTTAACTATGTATATAAATATAATATAATATATAATTAATTATATTAATTATATATATATTATATTTATAAAATAAATCGTCGGCAAGAAAGACTCCAAAATGGAGTGAGCTGTATTTACAAACTCCACGACTCGCGGAGTTTGAAGGCAAAAAATGCCGCGAGTCGCGGAGCCCCAAAGTTTGAAACTCCCTATAAAGCCAACCGAATTCTGATCATTTTTCATAACATATATCTATCTCTCTCTCAATATATACGTAAAAATATATATATAATTTATATTTTAATTTTAATTTTAATTTTAAATCCTAATAATAAGGGTATGTTAGCAAATGTTGTAAGGGTGTAAGTCGAAATTCTGTCCGTGTAACGCTACGCTATTTTTAATCATTGTAAGTTATGTTCAACCTTTTTAATTTAATGTCTCGTAGCTAAGTTATTATTATGCTTATTTAAAACGAAGTAATCATGATGTTGGGCTAATTACTAAAATTGGGTAATTGGGCTTTGTACCATAATTGGGGTTTGGACAAAAGAACGACACTTGTAGAAATTAGACTATGGGCTATTGTCATAACCCGTCCTTAACCATAAGAACGCGTTAGATAACGTATGATTTCATTGCGAGGTATTGACCTCTATATGAGACATTTTTGAAAGAAAACTGCATATATTATACATTACAAACCATAACCATTATTTTTGTTACAAGCTTAAGACAATAAAAAGAAGATTAACGTTTAGCGATAATCTTCGACTTACAAACTTTACAAATGATGACAACAACACGGTTTCTAGCATATTTTACAATACAACATCTCGGATATGCAGTTTTATTTTTGACACAAACATGCGTACGCAAGATCCTGGTTAGATCCAACATGATGCAGCGGAAGCTTTAGAAATCACCTGAGAATAGACATGTTTTTAAAAGGTCAACATAAAGTTGGTGAGATATAGGTTTAATGCCGGCAGCAATATATATATAGACCACAAGATTTCGTATATAAACAGTTTAATAAAAGTATTCTAAGTGGTTGAGCACTTGGTAACCATACTTAACATTTTCACGTCGCATATTCCCTTTAATATGAAATCTTACTACACCGTACCAAGTGTAGTCACAAAACGAAGTACTGTGCAACCGTTGAATACTGGTCGTCCAGTCCGGTTGGGGTTGTCAGGCCCGATAGATCTATCAACAGGATTCGTGTTTATAATACCGCTGTAAATATTAGTTACCAAGCTACAGGGAAGTATGCCAGTGGTACAACTCAACGTAGAACATATTTTTCAGTTACTTGTGTCCATATCATAAAACATAAAATACATGTATTCTCATCCCGAAATATTTAGAGTTTAAAAGTGGGACTATATACTCACGGTTGTCTTTGAAGATATAGATAATTGACTTGGTCTCCCGGTTGATATCACGAACCTATCCATATATAATATATCAATATGTTTTCATTTTTAAACAAACGTTATAAATATATACTTGTTATACTTTTAATACTTTGAATAATTCCTTAGTCCGTAGTTAGCAGTCCGATGTTAGTAATTCAATTTTAATGGTTCATTTTTAGATGTTTAATATACCCGCAATGAAATAAATAAAACCCCCAACGAAATCAATAAAACCCCATCATATATGTATTGGTCGAGATTAATCTTGACCCATGGTACCGGTGTTGTCAAATGACGTGTTGCGTACATAAAGTACCGGTGTTGTCAAATGACGTGTTGCGTACAATCATGGGATCTTATGATTAATCTTCTCGTATTGTTTACGGGTGATCCTGAACGATATAAAATTGAATTATAAGTACATATATATAAAATATCATGTTATCTTAGAAATATGTGATTTATATCATTTTTTTCCAATTGATCCCGTAGTTGAAATGATCTAGGATAACCAATTTTGTTTCGGTCATAGTTTCTTCGTTACAAATCCGTTTTCGTTGATTCAAATTGCCATCTTCTTGGATCGAGTTCTTCTTTAAGACTATGAACTGTAAATACCTTGGTTTGTATTCAAAATCATACGGCATAAGTGAAACATTAGTGAAACATATGAAGTTAAACATTTTTGTTACAACAAAATCATTTAATGACCATTTTTCTAAAAATACTTATACTTTGAAAAACCAAGTTTTACCTTGTTAAATTAGTATATACATAAGTTATATTACAGGTCTTGAAGTATTTTAAAAGTTAAGTTAGAAGGATCTATTTAGTTTGCAAACAAGTTTGAAAACATTCAAACTATGTTCTTGTTGTTAAACTTTTGTACCACAAAATAAGATAGCTATATATATATAAATCGAATAAGGTTATGAACATAGATTCTACCTCAAGTTCCTTGGATAAGTTTGCTGTAAAAGAGGAGTAAGAAGCTAGAATCAAAAGGGTGATAGAAGTGGATGAAAGATTGGAAGTAAGTTGGTGTTCTTGAAGGGTTTTTTTGAAGTGTTTTTGTATGGTTTTCTTATGGTGTTTTAGTATGGTTTTTGAAGCTAGATTTTCATAGATGTGAGCTGAGATGATTAAGGGGTTTAAGGCTCATAAGTGTGTGTGTTTTAGAGTTAGTGATCTAGTGAAGAAAATGGAAATGAGCATGTATATATATACACATATAAAAACGTGATATATAGATACATGATATGTATAACTTTGTTTTGTTACAAATAAGTCTTGATAAATGACTAAAGATGGTTCCCACAAGTTGTTATCATGTCCCTTAATCATTCATGGCTGATCATTGGTATTTCCTATTGGTATATACCAATAGTAAATACATCTAGAAGCTAGGTATGATACGAGTACAAATACTCTAGGTATACGTATAGAAATTTTGTGAAAAATGGAATGAGGATTCAAATATAGCTATCTTTTGTGAATACACTTATATGGTTTTATGTATTTAAGTCTTTAAAAGTGATTAAATACATTACTTATACGATATATGTATAACATTATAAGTCTTAAGTATTTATGTCAAATAACGTTACGTATAGTTATCGTTTTGAAAACTTAAGTTAATAGTTTCAAAATATACTTGTAACTTGTTGTTATTAATACAAAATGAGATATTAAAACATTCATTAATCATGTTAAATATGTATATATACATGTATATACACAAACGTATAATTATCATATATTGTATAGTTCGTGATATCATCAGTCAAACTAGACGATCAAACGTTGTGTAAAACTCTTTTCGGAAATATAAATCTCGACAATTTGGATTGCTTATCATGTTGGTAAGATTTAATTTATGTAAATATTAATCTTATAAGTATAGTATGATCGAAAAAAAGTGCGGGTCGTTACATTACCTCCCCGTTAAATAAATTTCGTCCCGAAATTTTAAAATTGTACCTATTTTGCGTTATCGAGAAACAAGTGTGGATACTTTTGTTTCATTTGATCCTCTCGTTCCCACGTAAACTCGGGACCTCTTCTAGCATTCCAACGAACCTTAACAATCGGTATATTGCTCTGTTTGAGCTGTTTAACTTCACGGTCCATGATTTCGATTGGTTCTTCGACGAATTGTAGTTTCTCGTCGACATGGATTTCTTCAAGAGGAATGGTGAGGTCTTCCTTTGCAAGACACTTCTTCAGGTTTGAGACGTGAAAGGTATTATGTACTCCGGCGAGTTGTTGCGGTAACTCGAGTCGATAAGCTACCGGTCCAATGCGTTCGATGATCTTAAACGGGCCTACGTACCTTGGGTTCAGTTTACCCCTTTTTCCAAAACGTATCACACCTTTCCAAGGTGACACCTTTAGCATAACCATGTCCCCGACCTGAAACTCTAATGGTTTCCTTCGAACATCGGCGTAACTCTTTTGGCGACTACGAGCTGTTTTCAATCTCTCCTTGATTTGTACTATCTTCTCGGTCGTTTCGTGTATGATTTCGGGACCAGTTAAATGTCGATCTCCTACTTCATTCCAACAGATAGGAGATCTACACTTCCTTCCATACAATGCTTCGAATGGCGCAGCTCCAATGCTCGCATGATAACTATTATTATACGAGAATTCTGCTAACGGTAGATATTTATCCCATCCGTTTCCAAAATCGATCACACATGCCCTGAGCATGTCTTCGAGAGTCTGAATCGTTCTCTCACTCTGTCCATCGGTTTGTGGATGATATGCGGTACTCATATCCAACCGAGTTCCTAGTGCCTCCTGTAGTGATTGCCAAAATTTTGAAGTAAATCTACTATCACGATCGGATATAATGGAAATAGGTATTCCATGCCTTGAAACTATTTCCTTTATATATAATCGTAATAATTTCTCCATTCTATCTGTTTCCTTTATAGGCAAGAAATGTGCAGATTTGGTAAGACGATCAACAATTACCCAAATGGTGTCGTATCCCCAGGCAGTCTTTGGTAACTTCGTGATGAAATCCATGGTGATACCATCCCATTTCCATTCTGGAATTTCTGGTTGTTGAAGTAACCCTGACGGCTTTTGGTGTTCTGCTTTGACTTTGGAACAAGTTAAACATTCCCCAACATATGTTGCAACGTCTGTCTTCAAATTAGGCCACCAATAATGCGTCTTAAGATCTTGGTACATCTTTCCAACTCCAGGATGTATCGAATATCTTGTCTTATGTGCCTCGTTCAATATCAACTTCCTTAATCCACCCAACTTCGGTACCCAAATACGATTTGCAAAATACCGAATTCCATCTTCCCGCATAACGAGTTGCTTCTCATACTTCTTCATTATTTCATTTCCTATATTTTCTTTAGTAAGTGCTTCTCGTTGAACTTCTTTGATTTGTGAGTTGAGATTCATACGAATTTTTATGTTCATTGCTCGAACTCGAATTGGTTCTCGTTCTTTTCTGCTTAAAGCATCAGCCACCACATTCGCCTTCCCAGGATGATAACGAATTTCACAATCATAATCGTTTATTAACTCGACCCACCTACGTTGCCTCATGTTCAATTGTTTTTGATCGAAAATATGTTGAAGGCTTTTATGATCAGTAAACACAGTGAATTTAACCCCATACAAGTAGTGTCTCCACATCTTCAATGCAAACACGACTGCTCCCAATTCTAGATCATGCGTCGTATAATTTCGCTCGTGAATCTTCAATTGTCGGGATGCAAATGCAATAACTTTCTTCCGTTGCATAAGAACACAACCAAAACCTTGTCGCGAAGCGTCACAATATATTTCAAAATCATCGTTCCCTTCAGGTAACGATAAAATAGGCGCCGTAGTTAACTTCTTCTTCAGTAATTGAAATGCATTCTCCTGCTCCGAGGTCCATTCGTATTTCTTCCCTTTTTGTGTTAATGCTGTCAACGGCTTAGCTATTCGGGAAAAATCTTGAATAAACCTTCTATAATAACCGGCTAAACCCAAAAATTGGCGTATCTGTGTTGGTGTCTTAGGAGTCTCCCATTTTTCAATAGCTTCAGTTTTTGCTGGATCAACCTGAATTCCTTTGCTATTAACAACGTGACCAAGAAATTGCACTTCTTTCAACCAGAAAGCACACTTAGAAAATTTAGCATAAAGTTGTTCTTTTCTCAACAACTCCAGTATCAACCTTAAATGCTCTTCATGCTCTTGCTCACTTTTGGAATAGATAAGAATATCATCAATGAAAACGATAACAAACTTATCCAAATACGGACTACAAACTCGATTCATGAGGTCCATGAATACAGCTGGCGCATTTGTCAACCCAAACGGCATGACCAAAAATTCGTAATGACCATAACGTGTTCGAAAAGCAGTTTTCGGAATGTCCTCTTCTTTGACACGTAGTTGATGATAGCCCGATCTTAGGTCGATTTTCGAATAAACACATGATCCCTGGAGTTGATCAAATAAGTCGTCAATTCTCGGTAGTGGATACCGATTTTTGATAGTTAACTTATTTAATTCACGATAATCTATGCACATCCTAAAAGATCCATCTTTCTTTTTAACAAATAGAATCGGAGCTCCCCACGGTGAAGTACTTGGTCGTATGAATCCACGGTCTAGTAATTCTTTTAACTGACTTTGAAGTTCTTTTAATTCGGACGGTGCAAGTCTATATGGCGCACGAGCCACTGGTGCAGCTCCTGGTACTAAATCTATTTGAAATTCTACAGATCTAAATGGAGGTAATCCCGGCAATTCTTCCGGAAAAACTTCAGGAAAATCTCTTGCCACAGGCACGTCGTTGATGCACTTTTCTTTCTTTTCGACTTTATTAACATGTGCTAAAATAGCGTAACATCCCTTTTTTAAACACTTCTTGGCTTTCAAACAGCTAATGAGTTTTAGCTTTGAATTACCCTTCTCTCCATAAATCATCACCGGTATTTTATCCTTACCAGGAATACGAATTGCCTTCTTGGCACAAACAACTTCCGCTCCTATTTTGGACATCCAGTCCATGCCGACTATTACATCAAAACCTCCTAATTCCACGGGTATTAAGTCGATTTTAAACGTTTCTCCGGCTAGATTTATTTCACAATCACGACAAATTTTATCGGCTTTAATTAGTTTACCATTAGCTAACTCAATCAAGTACTTAGCATCTAGAGGTAATGATGAACAATTCAATTTAGTGTAAAAATTTATACACACGTAACTTCTATCGGCGCCAGTATCAAATAAAATAGATGCTGATAAGTTATTAATGGTAAACGTACCCGTAACAAGCTCCGGGTCTTCTCGTGCCTCTCTAGCATTAATAACAAACGCTCTTCCACGTGCAGGTCCGCCATTCTGATTCGGGCACTGGCTCTTATAGTGACCTTGTTTTCCACACCCAAAACAAGTAATGGTAGCCAAAGCAGTTCTATTTGCGTTGGTGGCAGGAGTCTTGTTGCCATTCGTAACGAGAGCCTTACAATCTTCCGCAAGATGACCTTGTCGATTACACTTGGTGCATAACACACTACAGTAACCAAAGTGATGTTTGTGACAACGGTTGCATAAAGGACTTTGTCCTTTATAACCAAAGCTTGAACCACCACCTGCACCTTGTATGGTTTCTTGTTTCTTAAAAGATTGTTGTTGGTTACCTCGATCATAATTTCCATTCCACTTTCTTTTGTTACCTGATACCTTCACATCAGTATTGGATGCTTTCTTATCCAGAATGACCTGATCCATTAACTCGTTCGCCATGGTTATAGCTTCATGAATTGTCTTAGGTTTCGATGCTGTAACGTTTGCCTTGACCTTTTTGGGCAAACCACCTTTGTACATTTCAATCTTCCGTGCTTCGGTTGGAACCAATTCAGGACATAGTAAAACCAATTCCATGAATCGCTGATTGTAGTTGGTGATTTCAGTACCAACCACCTTCAAACTTCGTAACTCATCTTCTAACTTAATAACCTCATTCCTTGGACAATACTCGGTGATTATCATCGCTTTGAATTCTTCCCATGGAGTATCATAAGCTACATCTCCTCCTACCGCCTTCACATAATTCTTCCACCATGTGAGTGCACTATCTTGTAAAGTGCACGATGCAAACTTGGTCATGTCTTTTTCATCACAACCACTGATTTTGAACACCGTCTCCATCTTTTCTATCCATCGGGTTAAACCGATCGGTCCTTCCGTTCCACTGAATGATGATGGCTTGCAAGCTTGAAACGTCTTGTAGGAGCATCCTACACGAGGATTTGGGTTAACTGCAGCAGCTCTTGCAGCTTCGACCCATAGCATTCTATCGTTCACTCGCTGGTTGATGAGTTCCTCGAGTTCTTGTTCCGTCATTCGATTCAATCGCGCCATTTCCTAATGAAAGAAAATAATTATTCACATGGAATATTATAGATGTAGTGTGTATTTATAGTACATTTATAGCTTGTTAATAATATGAACCAGGTATTATTATAAAAGCCTTTTCTTCTTATTAGCGTTTTATAATTATATCTTGGGTAGTACCTACCCGTTAATGTTCATACTTAATAGCTTAGTACAGAATCAATTACTACAATCTAAATAATACTTAACCATGGAAAATTATTGCATTTCATACTTCGCTATTTTACATATGCTTATCTTACATCAAACTTTAAGCAAACCACACTAATAATATTATACAAAACATTATATGATTCCATGGCTTAATACGGCAGTGCATCGTTCGGTCTATTTTCTAGGGCGTTTAGTTCCAATGAATGGCCTAACGCTTATCCTAGCTGTCTGCCTACGTTTTGGCTGAGGAGCCGAAGAACTAGATGCGGGGATAGCACTAATAGGAATAGCGGGAATAGGGGTGGTAGTGTTGAGTGGAATTGGTGCTACGTCATTCTCACTAAGTTCGGGATTTGAATTTTCTAGTTCATTCGCTTTTCGTTTCTTTCCTTGATCGAATTTTTCTTTCGTAATTTCTAGTATTTCTTCCTCGGGTTCACTTTCTTCTTCGGGTTCACTTTCCTTTTCGGGTTCACTTTCCTCCTCGGGTTCACTTTCCGATATTTCTATAGTTGGTTCATCCGGAAATTGTGAGTCTTCCCCAAAAATACCACTTTCGTCATCGGATATGTTAATGACTGAAACACAATCTGAAGGTTCTGATTCGGAGTCGCTGAATGTGATAATAAGTTTCGAGCCCGACATCTATCACACAACAACTAACCCATTAGTACTACATAATATTTACATATAAATTTTAACCAACAGTGATAAGCAATGGTTTTTTTTTTTTTTTTTTTTTTTTTAAATCAGACCCGGTCAAAGTCCAGACTTTACTAATGTATCCTAACGACTTCTCGGTTAGACACACTAATGCAAACCTGGTTCGCTAAGACCAACGCTCTGATACCACATGTCATAACCCGTCCTTAACCATAAGAACGCGTTAGATAACGTATGATTTCATTGCGAGGTATTGACCTCTATATGAGACATTTTTGAAAGAAAACTGCATATATTATACATTACAAACCATAACCATTATTTTTGTTACAAGCTTAAGACAATAAAAAGAAGATTAACGTTTAGCGATAATCTTCGACTTACAAACTTTACAAATGATGACAACAACACGGTTTCTAGCATATTTTACAATACAACATCTCGGATATGCAGTTTTATTTTTGACACAAACATGCGTACGCAAGATCCTGGTTAGATCCAACATGATGCAGCGGAAGCTTTAGAAATCACCTGAGAATAGACATGTTTTTAAAAGGTCAACATAAAGTTGGTGAGATATAGGTTTAATGCCGGCAGCAATATATATATAGACCACAAGATTTCGTATATAAACAGTTTAATAAAAGTATTCTAAGTGGTTGAGCACTTGGTAACCATACTTAACATTTTCACGTCGCATATTCCCTTTAATATGAAATCTTACTACACCGTACCAAGTGTAGTCACAAAACGAAGTACTGTGCAACCGTTGAATACTGGTCGTCCAGTCCGGTTGGGGTTGTCAGGCCCGATAGATCTATCAACAGGATTCGCGTTTACAATACCGCTGTAAATATTAGTTACCAAGCTACAGGGAAGTATGCCAGTGGTACAACTCAACGTAGAACATATTTTTCAGTTACTTGTGTCCATATCGTAAAACATAAAATACATGTATTCTCATCCCGAAATATTTAGAGTTTAAAAGTGGGACTATATACTCACGGTTGTCTTTGAAGATATAGATAATTGACTTGGTCTCCCGGTTGATATCACGAACCTATCCATATATAATATATCAATATGTTTTCATTTTTAAACAAACGTTATAAATATATACTTGTTATACTTTTAATACTTTGAATAATTCCTTAGTCCGTAGTTAGCAGTCCGATGTTAGTAATTCAATTTTAATGGTTCATTTTTAGATGTTTAATATACCCGCAATGAAATAAATAAAACCCCCAACGAAATCAATAAAACCCCATCATATATGTATTGGTCGAGATTAATCTTGACCCATGGTACCGGTGTTGTCAAATGACGTGTTGCGTACATAAAGTACCGGTGTTGTCAAATGACGTGTTGCGTACAATCATGGGATCTTATGATTAATCTTCTCGTATTGTTTACGGGTGATCCTGAACCATATAAAATTGAATTATAAGTACATATATATAAAATATCATGTTATCTTAGAAATATGTGATTTATATCATTTTTTTCCAATTGATCCCGTAGTTGAAATGATCTAGGATAACCAATTTTGTTTCGGTCATAGTTTCTTCGTTACAAATCCGTTTTCGTTGATTCAAATTGCCATCTTCTTGGATCGAGTTCTTCTTTAAGACTATGAACTGTAAATACCTTGGTTTGTATTCAAAATCATACGGCATAAGTGAAACATTAGTGAAACATATGAAGTTAAACATTTTTGTTACAACAAAATCATTTAATGACCATTTTTCTAAAAATACTTATACTTTGAAAAACCAAGTTTTACCTTGTTAAATTAGTATATACATAAGTTATATTACAGGTCTTGAAGTATTTTAAAAGTTAAGTTAGAAGGATCTATTTAGTTTGCAAACAAGTTTGAAAACATTCAAACTATGTTCTTGTTGTTAAACTTTTGTACCACAAAATAAGATAGCTATATATATATAAATCGAATAAGGTTATGAACATAGATTCTACCTCAAGTTCCTTGGATAAGTTTGCTGTAAAAGAGGAGTAAGAAGCTAGAATCAAAAGGGTGATAGAAGTGGATGAAAGATTGGAAGTAAGTTGGTGTTCTTGAAGGGTTTTTTTGAAGTGTTTTTGTATGGTTTTCTTATGGTGTTTTAGTATGGTTTTTGAAGCTAGATTTTCATAGATGTGAGCTGAGATGATTAAGGGGTTTAAGGCTCATAAGTGTGTGTGTTTTAGAGTTAGTGATCTAGTGAAGAAAATGGAAATGAGCATGTATATATATACACATATAAAAACGTGATATATAGATACATGATATGTATAACTTTGTTTTGTTACAAATAAGTCTTGATAAATGACTAAAGATGGTTCCCACAAGTTGTTATCATGTCCCTTAATCATTCATGGCTGATCATTGGTATTTCCTATTGGTATATACCAATAGTAAATACATCTAGAAGCTAGGTATGATACGAGTACAAATACTCTAGGTATACGTATAGAAATTTTGTGAAAAATGGAATGAGGATTCAAATATAGCTATCTTTTGTGAATACACTTATATGGTTTTATGTATTTAAGTCTTTAAAAGTGATTAAATACATTACTTATACGATATATGTATAACATTATAAGTCTTAAGTATTTATGTCAAATAACGTTACGTATAGTTATCGTTTTGAAAACTTAAGTTAATAGTTTCAAAATATACTTGTAACTTGTTGTTATTAATACAAAATGAGATATTAAAACATTCATTAATCATGTTAAATATGTATATATACATGTATATACACAAACGTATAATTATCATATATTGTATAGTTCGTGATATCATCAGTCAAACTAGACGATCAAACGTTGTGTAAAACTCTTTTCGGAAATATAAATCTCGACAATTTGGATTGCTTATCATGTTGGTAAGATTTAATTTATGTAAATATTAATCTTATAAGTATAGTATGATCGAAAAAAAGTGCGGGTCGTTACAGCTATTAATGGGCTTTATATTTGTTTAACTAAATGATAGTTTGTTAATGTTAATATAAAGATTTACAATTGGGCGTCCCTATAAATTACCATATACACTCGATCGGACACGATGGGCGGGGTATTTATATGTACGAATAATCGTTCATTTAACCGGACACGGAAATGGATTAATAGCCACTAGAATAATTAAAACAGGGGAGAAATTATGTACAAGGACACTTGGTATAATTGATAACAAAATATTAAAACCTTGGGTTACACTCAGTCGACATCCTGGTGTAATTATTAAACAAAGTATTAAAATCTTGTTACAGTTTAAGTCCCCAATTAGTTGGAATATTTAACTTCGGGTATAAGGATAATTTGACGAGGACACTCGCACTTTATATTTATGACTGATGGACTGTTATGGACAAAAACCAGACGGACATATTAAATAATCCAGGACAAAGGACAATTAACCCATGGGCATAAAACTAAAATCAACACGTCAAACATCATGATTACGGAAGTTTAAATAAGCATAATTCTTTTATTTCATATTTAATTTTCTTTATTTTATATTTAATTGCACTTCTAATTATCGCATTTTTATTGTTATTGTATTTAATTGCACTTTTAATTATCGTACTTTTTAATTATCGCAAGTTTATTTTATCGCACTTTTATTATTCGCAATTTCATTATCGTTATTTACTTTACGCTTTAAATTAAGTCTTGTATTTATTTATTATTTTACATTTGGTTTTAACTGCGACTAAAGTTTTAAAATCGACAAACCGGTCATTAAACGGTAAAAACCCCCCTTTATAATAATAATATTACTTATATATATATTTTTATTTTTATAAAAGTAAACTAATATAGCGTTAAGCTTTGTTTAAAAAGATTCCCTGTGGAACGAACCGAACTTACTAAAAACTACACTACTGTACGATTAGGTACACTTCCTATAAGTGTTGTAGCAAGGTTTAAGTATATCCATTCTATAAATAAATAAATATCTTGTGTAAAATTGTATCGTATTTAATAGTATTTTCCTGCTAAAATTAATAGCTATTTTATAAACACTCCGCTACCACATCAGCGTTCGCTAAAAATTCAAGACTTAGTAAAATAGTTACTGCCAAAAGACCATCGGTCGATGGTCCCATCCATCGGCCGATCGTCAACACACCATCGGTCGATGGTCTCCCCCAATCGGTCGATCGTCAAAATTACATCCGTCGGTCAAAAGTCATACACTATCGGTCGATGGTCTTGTCAACCGGCCGATCGTCCCTCACCATCGGTAGATGGTCAACGACCATCGGCCGAAGGTAGTTCATCAGCTGCAACAGCAGCAAAGTGACGGGTTTCACAGCCAAATCACCAAATCTCGACCTATGACTCGTTTAAGACCCCAAAACCGAACACATCTTTTATAATAAACGTTTTGAGACATAAACCCACAATTTACGCTTAAACAACATCAATTTAAGCACTTTTGACCCAAAAATCACTTTTAACAAAACTCACCTTCAAACTCAATTTACACACTGATTTGGACATGAAGTTTGACAAATCTTACCTTGATAGACTCACAACAACACAAGGAATCAGTTTCGTAACTCAATTCAAGAACTAAATCGAGATTGAGTGATTAGGGTTTTTAAAGAGGTGAATGTTAGGTACGGGAGTGAAGAAAAAATTTCTGGAAACATAACAAAATGAGTAGGTCAAGGCTTAAATATCTGTGTTAAACACAATATCCTATCACCCACGGGTATTTACCAATTATCTGATATCTTTCGTACAAGATTAAGTAACCCAAATGAGGTCCAAATAAAATAAACAAACCTGTTCTGGGACCCTTGTCACAAACTGGTCACAACACAAATATAAAAAATACTAATAAAATAATTAAAATAAAAGCACTTAAGACTAAGCACAAATCCTAAGGGCAAAATAGGCAACTTACAACTAGCTCGGGTTTCAGTCTGTTACAAATTCACCCCCCTTAAGAAGATTCTGTCCTCGGGATCTGGTCTTGGTCAAACAAACGAGGGTAACGGTTTCTCATCAACTCTTCTGTCTCCCAAGTAAGAGTAGAACCCAAACTGTGCTTCCACTCAATCAACACCATCGGAATCTCTTTCTTTCTCTGCTTAGTCACCTTTCGGTCAAATACACGGACCGGCTCTTCCACCAATTTCTTATTCAAATCGACCCTTAAATCTTTTAAAGGAAGAAGTTGCGTTTCATCTTTCGACTTTACACTTACGAAGATAACATACGTTGAATGTATTATGAATACCGGCTAACTCTGGTGGAAGATCTAACACCACAGTCTGATCATTCAACACTTCACTGATCAGAAACGGACCAATATATCTCGGTGCTAACTTACCATGTTTACCGAATCTGATAACCCCTTTCCACGGTGAAACTTTCAGATACACTCGTTCACCCACACTAAAGGTTACCGGACGTCTACGCGGATCAGCATACATTTTCTGCCTGTCTCTAGCGGCTTTTAACTTTTCTCGCGCAATTGCAACTTTTTCGGCTGTCATTTGAACAATTTCAGGACCTGCAAACTGTTTCTCCCCAGCTTCTAACCAACAAGTCAGAGTTCTGCAACGACGACCGTACAACATTTCATAGGGCGGCATCCCTATACTCGAATGATATGAATTATTATACGCGAATTCGACCAACGGCAAATGTGTATCCCAAGAACCACTGTATTCTAACACTCAAGCCCTTAACATATCCTCCAAACTCTGTATCATTCTTTTACTCTGACCGTCTGTCTGAGGATGATAAGCTGTACTTAAATTCACACGTGTACCCAAATTCTGTTGAGACTATTCCAAAAATTCGACACAAATCTGGAATCTCTGTCTGAAACGATCGATAATGGCACACCATGTCGACTAACTATTTCTTTCACGTACAATTTGGCTAACTCACTTAACGAAGATGTTTCACGAGTAGCAAGAAAATGAGCAATTTTAGTTAGACGATCCACTATTACCCAAATCATATCATGTCTTTTCTGAGTTCGAGGTAATTTTTCACAAAATCCATCGTTATATGTTCCCACTTCTACTCTGGAATCTATAACTGGCGTAACGAACCATAAGGTTTTTTATTTTCTGCCTTCACTTGAGCACAAATATGACACTTTTCGACATAACGGGCCATATCTGTTTTCATTGTTGGCCACCAATACACTGTTTTCATATCATGATACATTTTATTACTACCCGGATGTACTGTCAATCTGGATTTGTGAGCTTCTGTCATGATTAAATCCCTCAAATCTCCAAGCTTAGGCACACAAACACGATCGTTTAAGATCTTTAGTCCACGTGAGTCATCAAGTAAGTCCACTTTTCGTTTGATCATTTGTTCAGATTTAATATGTTCGTCCTCCAAAGCACAGGCCTGAATGGTTCTTAAGCTGTTAATTAAATCTGAAGTAATATTCAAACGAAGGAATTTCATATTTTCACTTAACTTTTTACGACTTAGCGCATCTGCAACTACATTTGCCTTACCAGGATGGTATTTAATTTCACAATCATAATCTTTGATCAACTCTTGCCACCGTCTCTGACGCATGTTCAATTCTTTCTGTGAGAAGATATACTGCAAACTCTTGTGATCTGTACAAATAACACAATGGGTTCCATACAAATAGTGTCTCCACAGTTTCAAAGCAAACACTACTGCAGCCATTTCAAGATCATGCACTGGATAATTCTTCTCATGAACTTTCAACTGTCGCGAGGCGTAAACTATTACTTTATCTTTTTGCATTAATACACAACCCAATCCAGCAAATGACGCATCACAGTATACCACGAAGTTGTCTGAACCTTCTGGTAAAGCTAACACTGGTGCTTGACACAGTAGCTGTTTCAAAATCTGAAAAGCCTTTTCCTGTTCATCAGTCCATCGAAAGGCCACATCTTTACGAGTCAACTTAGTCAACGAACCCGCTAATTTCGAGAAATTCTTGATAAATCTGCGATAATAAGTGGCTAATCCGAGAAAACTCTTAATCTCAGTCGGAGTCTTCAGAGAATTCCAATTCATTACCGATTCTATCTTTATCGGATCAACCTTTATACCTTCGGCACAATTCACATGACCTAAAAACAGCACTTCACGTAACCAAAATTCACATTTTGAAAATTTTGCAAAGAGTTGCTCACGTTTCAGCAAGTTCAAAACCTATCTCAGATGTTCAGCATGTTCAGTCTCTGTCTTTGAATACACTAGTATATCTTCTATAAACACAATCAAAAACTTATCTAAGAACGGATGACACACTCTATTCATTAGATCCTTGAAGACTGCTGGCGCATTCGTCAACCAAAACGGCATGACAAGAAATTCATAATGACCATACCTTGTTCTGAACGTTGTTTTCAATATATCTGATTCAGCAACATGAACCTGGTGATATCCGAATAATAAATCTGTTTTAGAAAAGAATGAAGCACCCTGTAACTGATCGAACAAGTCATCTATTCAAAGTAACGGATACTTATTCTTCACTGTTCTTTTGTTCAATTCACGATAATCGACCCATCTTTCTTTTTAACAAAAAATACCAGAGCACCCCACGGTGAAGAACTCGGTCGGATAAACCCACGATCTAATAACTCTTGAATCTGTGACATCATTTCACGGATTTCAGACGGCGCTAATCGGTATGGAGCTTATGCAACTGGAGTTGTTCCTGGAACCAACTCAATCTTATATTCGACTTCCCTTACCAGCGGTAGACCTGGTAACTCATCTGGGAACACTTCAGGAAATTCTGATACTATCGGAATATCGGCCACTATTTTCTTTTCTTTCTTCGCATCAATCACATATGCAAGAAATGATTCACAACCCTTTGCCATCGACATTTTCGCTTTCATCATGGTTATCAACGCAAAATTATACCCGCCCCGCTCCCCTCGGGCCACAACACGGGTTCCTTCGATCGAACAAAAGGTAATCATTTTCCTATCACACTTAATATTATCCCTAAGCGAGCTCAGCCAATCCATTCCTAATACTACATCAAATCTAGGAATAGGTAACACTAAACAAGTCATCGGGAAAGACTTCCCTTCGATCTCTATACAAACCCCAGACACATATGTTGTGACGGGTGTGGTCTTACCATCGGCTACTTCTACACTAACCGGCTTGGGTAACACAGTAACTGGTAAATTCAACTTGGCACAGAAATCTAGTAATAGAAAACACCTATTGGCACCACAATCAAACAATACGCGAGCAGGTATTGAGTTGATTAGAAACATACCGGTGATCACTTCGTCGGTTGCCACAGCATTCTCAACCGACATCTGAAAAGCTCTAGCCTCTGCTGTCAGAGGGTTCTTTCTCTTCTGCCCACTCGAGGTAGTTGACCCTCCGGCTGATGCTGAACGCGCCCCTGACCCTGCCCCGGAACTACCACTCTTCGATGGACAACTAACTGCACGATGCCCTGGTTTGTGACAACTCCAACACACACTATTCGGATACGGGCATGCTGAAGACTCATGCCCAACAACACCACACTTTAAGCATCTTCTTGTAGCCTCAGAACACTGACCACTGTGAGAAGATTGACATGTGTGACACCTATTCCCTTTACCTGATCCAGACCCGGTACTACTCTGACCACTTTTACCCTTTGATTCAAAACCCACTAGACTTCTTGGATTTAGATCCTGTTTGACTAGATACTTGCCCACCTTGTTGTAGCACATTACCAAACATTCTGTTTTTGGCGGCCTGAACATCACTTTCTACCATCTTAGCTAACACAACAGCTTGAGACAACGATGTAGCTGTTCTAACAAAAGTTCGGTACTCTGGCAGAATGATATTAACAAAATGTTGGATACGAGACGCTTCGTCTGGCACCCACTGTTGTACAAACCTCAGTTTATCCATATACTTCTCTTCTACTTCATCGATCGTCATTTGAGGTGTCATCTTCATTTCAAGAAACTTAGTCTTAATTCGGTTCATATCAAATGGATTATAATACTGTTCACCCACCTTCCCATGAAACTGCTCCCACGTGATCATACTCACTTGCTCTTTCAGTATACTGAAAATCAAAGAATCTCACCAAATCATAGCCCTACCTTTCAATAGTCGACTAGCATATGTTACTTTCAGCTCAGGTTCACACTGGCACGCTTCAAATACCCTTTCAATTTCTCGCAACCAATTAAGAGTTACATTCGAATCAGTACTTCCAGAAAACTCAGAGGGTTTGCAATCACGGAAGTTATTATAAGTGCACCTTTTGGGTGGTTGCATGTAGGGTTGTTGAAACATTTGCATTTGGTATGTGTTCATCATCATGGGATTTTGGTAAGTAAAAGTGTTGGCATATAGTATTGGTTATATATTTGATTCTGAAACTGGTTCTAGTGCACATTAGGTATTGTTTGGGATTGCGCAGTTGGGAATCCAGGTGGTGTATCAACATTTCCAGAATGCCTCGCCAATTCAAGCTCATTAATTTTGTCTTCAGCCTCTTTTAGCTTGCTTTCTAACTGAAGGATGTAACTATTCTGATCATCATCAGACTCAACACCCTCTTCTGGTGCCCTGAATGTTCTGGGGTTGGATGGGCCAGTTGCGTTTCTATCAGCCATACCTGTGCTACAAAACAGCTCACACAAAAGCTTAGTGGATAACAGTTAGTTCAATCACAACTAACACACGTATATCCTATTTTCACTTAGCCCCTACCCCACAGACATGTTTGACTTGCCTCAGGGTTTGGGAAGAAAATACGCGCATGTATTTTCTGCTAAACGATGCTCTGATACCAACTTGTAACACCAGCCATTTTTTTTTGTAACACAGCGGAAGACTTTACTAATAAACACAATATAAGTCACGTCATTACTTTAATTCATGTAATTAAGTTTAAGTTTACACAACGGTGTTACGTTATTACAAAACATTATTTAAACAAAAGTCCACATCAGAGTAGGGTTGTCAAACATGTCTTCTACATCAGCACCCATCCCGACTAGCAGTATCTAAACCTACAAGGGGGAAAATGTGGGGGATTAGCGCACCGCTAAGTGAATGGAATCTATCTATCAGATATAGCTTAAGCCACACACAACCTATATTCTAACAATAACACATGCTAACTACCAACTAGCATATAATAAGACAATACGAGGATCGGCGGCTTGTACGAGCACACGACTCTCAGCTGATCGGGCCTGAGTCTACCGATAGTCCCTGCTACTCAATTCACAGTATAGTTATCCAGATGCAGGGGATACATCGTTCACACTATACTCCACAATCAGTAGCCTATGGACCCAACCTCCCCTAGGCACAGTTGACCTCATACGGACTCTAACCTCTCCTAGGCACGGTCTCGAGTCCCCAGTCTCTCTAGGCCCGACTGGTGCCATTCACACAGTGTACACATAATTTACACACAACATCAGGCATACTATATTATTCTAACATGGCAATCCCTACACTATGCATGGTAAAAGAGTCAACCACAGTAGCAAATTATGCTACTTAAACTCTATCCAGAGATAGACCCACTCACCAATTACCAGCAGCTGCTCAGTTATTGTTTCTGAGCTTCCTCCGTGTTCTTATCTCCTGAGAACAACAAAAACCAAGTTAGAATAGTGTTTCCATAAAAATTAGACACACTGACAGCACATTTCAGCAAATTAGTAAAAAGCGTTTATTCAACACTTAGTAAAATATTTACTACCAAAAGACCATCGGTCGATGGTCCCATCCATCGGCCGATCGTCAACACACCATCGGTCGATGGTCTCCCCCAATCGGTCGATCGTCAAAATTACATTCGCCGGTCAAAAGTCATACACTATCGGTCGATGGTCTTGTCAACCGGCTGATCGTCCCTCACCATCGATCGATGGTCAACGACCATCGGCCAAAGGTAGTTCATCAGCTGCAACAGCAGCAAAGTGACGGGTTTCACACCCAAATCACCAAATATCGACCTAGGAGTCGTTTAAGACCCCAAAACTGAACACATCTTTTATAATAAACGTTTTGAGACATAAACCCACAAAATTTAAGCTCAAACAGCATCAATTTAAGCACTTTTGACCCAAAAATCACTTTTAACAAAACTCACCTTCAAACTCAATTTACACACTGATTTGGACATGAAATTTGACAAATCTTACCTTAATAGACTCACAACAACACAAGGAATCAGTTTCTTGACTCAATTCAAGAACCAAATCGAGATTGAGTGATTAGGGTTTTTAAAGAGGTGAATGTTAGGTACGGGAGTGAAGAAGAAATTTCTGAAAACATAACAAAATGAGTAATTAAATATCTGTGTTAAACACAATACCCCATCACCCACGGGTATTTGCCAGTTATCTGATATCTTTCGTACAAGATTAAGTAACCCAAACGAGGTCTAAATAAATAAACAAACCTGTTCTGGGACCCTTGTCACAAACTGGTCACAACACAAATATAATAAAACACTAATAATATAATTAAAATAAAAGCACTTAAGACTAAGCACAAACCCTAAGGGCAAAATAGGCAACTTACAACTAGCCTGGGTTTCAATCTGTTACAAAATCTTTTCTTCTATCATCGGCATAACTCTTTTGCTGTCTCCTGGCGGTTCTCAATCTTTCTTTAATCTGTTCGATCTTCTCGGTAGTCTCATGAATAATCTCTGGGCCTGTGAGTTGAGCACCCCCAACCTCATTCCAACGGATAGGAGACCTACACTTTCTACCATACAGTGTCTCAAATGGTGCGGCATTAATACTTGCATGATAACTGTTATTATAAGAAAATTCAGCCAGTGGAAAGTATCTATCCCAACCATTACCAAAATCAATAACGCACGCTCGCAACATGTCTTCTAAAGTTTGAATGGTCCTTTCACTCTGACCATCCGTCTATGGATGATAAGCAGTGCTCATATCCAGTTTGGTTCCCAAAGCTTCCTGTAAAGATTTCCAAAACCTCGATGTAAATCGACTGTCTCGGTCCAAAATAGTAGATACAGGAACACCATGTCTGGAAACAATTTCTTTCAAATACAAACGAGTAAGCTTCTCCCTCGAATCTGTTTCTTTAATTGGCAAGAAATGAGCTGACTTTGTGAGCCGATCAACAACAACCTAAATGGTATCATAACCGCCCACAACCCTCGGTAAGTTTGTAATAAAATCCATTGTAATCTCGTCCCACTTCCACTCGAGAATTTCAGGTTGCACCAAAAGTCCGGATGGTTTCTGACGTTCAGCTTTAACCTTAGCACATGTCAAACACTTAGCCACATAAGTAGCCACACCAGTTTTCAAATTAGGCCACCAATATAGCTCCTTAAGATCATGATACAGCTTCCCTGAACCAGGGTGGATAGAGTATCTTGACTTATGAGCTCCTTCTAAAACAAGTTGTCGCAAATCACTAAGTTTCGGAACCCAAAGACGTCCTGCAAAATACCGAGTACCATCAGTTCGTACCTCAAACTATTTACTCAAGCCTCTGACCTTCTCGTTTTTGAAATTCTCCTCCTTCAAGGTTTCTTGTTGCGCCTCAAGAATCTGCCTATCGAGGTTAGTTCGAATTTTCATATTCAAGGCTCTAAACCTACGAGGTTCAACTCTCTCTTTTTGACTCAAAGCATCAGCCACAATATTGGCTTTTCCTGGGTGATAAAGGAGTTCACAATCATAATCGTTCAACAGATCAACCCATCTTAGGGTTTAGGTTTAGGTTTAGGGTTTAGAGTTTTTAGAGTTTAGGTTTAGGGTTTTGGGTTTAGATTTAGGGTTTAGGGTTTAGATTTGTGGGTTTAGAGTTTAGGTTAGGGTTTAGGGTACAGATTCTAGGGTGTGGGGTTTTGGGTTTAGATTAAGGGTTTAGGCTTTATATTTTAGGGTTTAGGGTTAGGGTTTAGGGTTAGGGTTTAGAATTTAGAGTTTAGGGTTTCGATTTTAGAATTTATGGTTTAGGGTTTAGGGTTTAGGGTATAGGGTTTAGTGTTTAGGGTTTATTATTTAGAATTTAAGGTTTAAGTTTAGATTTTAGAATTTAGGGTTTAGGGTTTATGATTTTAGAATCCCATTGTATAGGGTTTAGGGTATAGAGTTTAGGTCTTAGGTTTTAGTTTTTACAATTTATGTTTAGAGTATAGATATAGGGTTTAGGGTTTAGTGTATATGATTTAGTATTTAGGTTTTATGGTTTAGTTTATAGGGTTTAGGATTTAAAGTTTAGGGTTTAGGATTTAGATTTTAGAATTTAAGGTTTAAGGAAAAGGGGACGGTACCCCGGCAAAATTTTATTAAAACAAAAAACAAAAAATAAAGTACATGGAGGGGGGTGTTTTGAAGTGCTCACCCCCTAACACTTTGACAATAAACCTACACTATTGCAAAATGTAAATCTATACATCATTTAAATGCCTAGGAAAATCAAAAACAACTTTAACCTAAACATCCACCAATACCAAAGTATATGACAATAAAAGTTCAAACTACCACAATTACCAACCTGCAAGAAAACACAAGCATATATAAAGTGACAATTTATACCTGAGATCTTCAAATCCATGTCTTTAAAAATCTTCAATACTTTAAAACCTTCAATCTTGCAAACTTCAAAATAACTAATCTTCACTTTAACCATCTTCATGACTTGAAATTCTTCACTCTTGACAACTTTAAAATCTCTAATCTTCACTTGATAACCGAGCAAGAAAATGACAGAAAGCTTGAGCACCATAACTTGACACTTGATCTTCAAAATTTGCACCAAACCAAAATCACTAGCCAAGATACTCCAAGTAACAGCTGAGATGGACAAAAGCACTTGAAACCTGCCAAAACAATACACCACAACCACTACACAAAACCATGTTACACTATATGGACTTTTTATACACTTGCATCTTTTGTCGATTATAACCCCATAAATAGCATCAGAAACAGACCACCACCATGAGCCAAAAGATAAACCATCTTCTTCATACCACCACAATGAAAAAACCACCATACCATAACATGTGTTAGGGATCACAAGGGCCACTAAAGACACAATGTAATAACACCTAACACCTAGATAATTGGAGCCAAGCCAATTATCCATCAAACTACCTCCTGACCAAAATAAGAACCCGGTCAACCCTAAAAAGTCAAAAAAGTCAAAACAATGAAAATAGGAACTACAACTCCACCTAATAATCAAAGTTTGACCCTTTGACCCAGAGTTGACCTTCCAGCTACAGTGCCTTCGGGCAATTAAGCACACCAAAGTATACACTGTAGCATCTACCAAATAACAAATTTGACTTTTACAAGTCAAATAGGTACAGAAATGAAAATGGCTGTTTAGTAGCACAACATTCACCACAACCATATGACTAATCTCACAAAATGAGATATAAATAACTATAAAAAAAGAATAGTTATGTAGTACCTCCATGATTAACATCATGACTAGAGCCACTGTTTGAATGACTGGTAACAGTGAAACCCCAAATAGTTGCAGCCTTAACAGATTGAGCACTTGGTTTGATTTTGAGGCCAATTAACCTCAATCTAACCACCTCAAAAATTCTCTTACATAGCACATTATGACCAGATTCAGTGTTCTTAAAACACCTTGCATTTCTTTCTTGCCATAAATGGTATATAACAGCAGCAATAACAAGCCTTCTAATCACACTCTAAATTGACTTAGTACACGAGTTTACACTAAGTTTAAGTATGAATTCAGGCCAAGAAACAGTACCAGCAACAATATGATCAATAATATCATCCAATGCAGCCTTTGACCTAAAATATTTCCATACCTCAGAAGAATAAGGACAGGAAATAAATAGATGGTCATGAGATTCTTGAGTTTGACCACAAAGATAACATAGTTGACCAGATTATAGGTCCCACTTTTCAATTCTGTCTTGAGTGGTAAGTCTCTCTTTAAAAGCTACCCAAGTAATGAAAGCATGCCTAGGTATACTTTGAGAGAACCATATCACCTTATGCCATGGGACAACCTCATTAAAATGCCTTAAATCATTCCAAGCTTTTGAAGTACTAAAATCCACCAAGTTACCACCATTATCAAGCCACTTAATGCTATCTTTAATACCCACCTTCAGAACAGGTTTAAAAGATAATAATAATTCACCATGAGTATCAATAAGATCAGCAGGCCAAATCCATTCACCATTAAGCATCAAATCTTTAACAGTGCACTTAAGATTAAGCCTAGAAGCATAAATATCTCTCTTCCTTATATATTGACATAGAGGTCCAGCTGGATGCCAGTTATCAAACCACACATTAGTGTCAGAACCATCACCCAAGCAATGAATAAAATGCCTTCTAAACAAGGGTCTTAGTCTCAATATATTCCTTCAACAATGAGATGAATCAATATCAGGTCTCAAATCCCAAAAATTACTTTGACCAAGCTTATAAGAATGCATCCATTTTGACCAAAGAGATTCCTTTCTATTCAAAATATTCCAAACATACCTGGAAATCAAAGACTTATTCCAGTCATGAATATTTCTAATACCCAAGCCACCTTGATCTTTTGAGTGACATACATCTGACCAAGCAACTTTAGGGAATCCCCTCTTACCATCATGACCACCCCATAAAAAATTCCTCATCAACCTTTCAATATCAAGAACAACACACTTTGGAAGAACAAGCATAGAAATCCAATACACTTGCAAAGAACACAACACAGACTTAATTAACTGCAGTCTTCCAGTAAATGATAAAGACTTAGACTTCCAGTCAAGCAACCTTTTTTTAACAGTATCAATCAAAGGGTGACAATCTTTATATTTAAGGCCTGTAGCAATCAAGGGCAGACCTAAATACTTCACAGGAAACTTATCAACCACAAAAGGCATAACCTCTAAAATATCATTCTTAATCTCATCAGAAATATTACCAAAGAAGGTAGTACTCTTAGCAAGACTTGGTTTCAAACCTGAATAGCTACCAAACTCATCAAGAGCCTTCTTTAGTAATCCCACAGAATGCTTATCACTTTTGCAAAACATTAAAAGATCATCAGCAAAACAAATGTGGGTCAACTCCAGTTTAGCACACTGAGGGTGATAGTTGAAGTTCCCATCTTCCTTAATCTGTCTCTTAACACATAAGGTCAAAATATCCATCACCAAAGTAAACAAATATGGAGAAAGAGGGTCACCCTGCCTCAAACCCCTTTGACCCTTAAAAATCCATGGAAATCACCATTGACAGATATCATAAATGAAGGAGTACTAACACAAGCCATTAGCCATTCAACCATTTTAGGATGAAATCCAAAATTAGTCAAAATAACTCTCAAAAACCTCCAATCCACAGTGCATAAGCCTTTTGTATATCAATTTTAAAAGAACATCTATCTCTTCCCCTTTGCCAATTATACCCTTTCATCAATTCTTGTGCCAAAAGGATATTATCACTAATTTGTCTATTAGGGATAAAAGCAGACTGGTTCATATCAACAATGCCATCAAGACTAGACTTAATCCTATTAGCAAGAATCTTACTAATGAGCTTATATAAGACATTGCAACAGGATATAGGTCTATAATCACTTACCGATCTAGGGCAATCACTCTTAGGAACAAGAGCTATACAAGTAGCATTAACCTCTGTGAGAAGCTTACCATTCCAGAAGAAATCATCAATAGCTTTGAAAAGATCATCACATATTATACTCCAAGAGGCCTTAAAGAATCTAGCATTAAAGCCATCAGGGCCAGGGATTTCCCATCATCAATATCCCACAAGGCTTTCTTTAATTCATCCATATCAAGTCTTCTCACCATAAAGTTAGCAGCATCAGGAGGCAATTTCTTCAAAAATAAAGTTTCAGGCATCAAGAGTTCATTAACATCAACCTTTTTGCCCAAAACATTCTCAAAATGCTTCACAAACTGAGCAGGCACTTCATTACCCACAAATCTGTTACCCTCCAAATCTTCAACAGCTTCAACTCTAGCTCTATTCACCCTTCCTTTTATAACTTTATGAAAATATGAAGTATTAGCATCTCCTTCCTTCAACCATAACACCTTACTTTTTTGGATAAGCACCTTCTCTTCTTCAATTAAAGCATCTTTATATGCTTTAAAATAAGCACATTCTTCAAACCTCAACTCTTCATTATCAGGATCATTAACAACAGCTGCCTGGATAGAATCCAACTCAGCCTTTAAAGAAGTAACATTCTTATGAACATTACCCTTCATTCTACTCAAAAGCCTCATCTTCTTCTTCATATGTTTCAACCTAGTCACTATGGAAAACATTTTATAACCAGGCACCTGCATATTCCATACCTCTTCAACCATCTGCAAAAACTCAGGCTTATCTGCCAAGTGATTACAAAACCTAAAAGGACTAGGTTTTCTCTTCATAACATTAGGAATATGAATCATAGCAGGACTGTGATCAGATAGTCCACAAGGCATAAAATCAACAAAAGCCCTAGGGAACTTATCAACAAAACTGCCATTACCAAAAACCCTATCCAGTTTCTTTAATACACCCTTAATAGGACCTAAAGCATGCTTCTTTTGAATCCAAGTATACTGAAAACCAGTAGAATTAATATCTTCAACTTCAATATTGTTCATACAATCTCTAAATTGCTGCATTTGATAAGTAACCACAGAAGATCCATTAGAATTATCTTCAGGGTTAAGACTCACATTAAAGTCACCTGCAATAACCCATGGATTATCTGCAACAACACTTTTTAAGGCAACAAGATCACCCCAAAGCTTCTTTCTCAACTCATTGTTATTGTGAGCATAAACAAAGGAGCAGAAAAATCTCTTCCCACTAGTATGCTGTACAATAAGGCAATGAATCACTTGATCACTATGGAACAGAACATCACAAGCCACGTCACTTTGGTCCCAAGCTAACAACACTCTAGTCCCACCTCTGCAACTAGAAGCATTAGAAGCCCAATTCCAATTACCAAAAACATTACTAGCAACACCACTAAGATTTTTAGAAAGAGTCCTAGTTTCAAGAACACCAATAACACTACATCCACTAGAATTAATTAAATTACTAACTTCTACTTGTTTAGGTTGCTCATTAAGCCCCCTAATATTCCAACATGCAACTTTAAACATTGGAAATGGTAGAAGTTTTTGGAGCATCTGCAATAGACACATCCATATCATTACTAGTATCATTATTCTTCATAAGTGTAGCTGTAGCATCTTCCTCAGATTCAACATCATCCTCAGACTGCACTTCCACAACATCAATACCAACATCCATATCAATATTAAAACCCTTCTTATCACACAAAAACTTAAAGAATTTTCTATCTTCAATGGACCAGTGCATTAGGGTTTTAACATCAGGAAGCCTATCTTTCACACAATACCTCTTAAGTTCCTCCTTTCTACTATCCCATAATTGCCAATGTTCATCAAAGTCATCCTCTTTAGCAATAGGATCAGAATTTAAAACTTGTTCTAACACAGAATATGCATTAGAGGTCATAACAGTCTTTTTAACACCAGAGTTAGCAGCAATACCCTTATCATTAGATGTCTGCACAGAATCAATACCCTTACCTTTATCACCATTACCCTTAGATCCAATACCATCCTTATTACCAGAAGTAGATGCATTCTTATAGCCAATATCAACCTTATTACCTGAAATAGATGCATTCTTGGGAACTATGACATTCTTCTGCGGACCTTTCATAGGAAATGACTTAACAGGATCCAACTTCCTTCCAGAAACATTAGGATTAGGGTTATTATTTCTATTGGCATTACTTGGAGTATTTGTAAACTGTCTTTGCCCCCCAAAAGCAGGCCTAACAACATTATTATTACCACCATTAGCATTGTTCCTATTAGTAAAAGGAGGAGGTTTCACAATAGTACTACCACTAACATCTTTAATTGCTCTATTTCTCCTACCCATAACCTGCCAACCTTCATCCTCATTCTCCTTCTGCTTTGCAATTTTAACTGAATCCTCCTCTTCTTTCTTCTTCTTTGCTTCCTTTTCTTCATCAGATAATGGCCTCTTATCACACTTCAAAAAACCATGACCAAACACCTTACAGTGAGAGCATCTAACAGGCTTCCACTGATATCCAACTTTAATCTTCACAATTCTACCAGGCATATAGCTATCATTAGGATAAGCAACCATAATATGATCTGGTAACTCATCTGCAGCATTTACTTCAACTAAGACTCTTGCATATCCTGCCTGACCAGTTTGCTTTAAACATCTTTCCTTAGTAATTTTGTCCATAGCTATAGGTTTACCCATTTGACTAACCACTTGACTAATGCACTTAGCATTCCAAAGCTCAAAAGGAAGATCAATAAGTGCAATCCATAGAGGAACAGAAGCAGGCTCAACCTTATCAAAACATAACCCAGCTTCCCATTTCTTCAAAAATAAAGGCACATTTTCAATCATCCAAGGACCACTATTAAGAACTTTCATTATGCTATCTTCACTATTAAACTTAAACATAAAAATGCCTGAAGTATTCATAGTAATGTCTTTAATTCCATATGCCCTCCACATTCTTCTTAAGTGCCAGTTTACAGCAGCAAAAGTTAATCTAGCACTGATGTCATGCGAGGTGTATATAAAATAGTTATTAAATTTTAGCAGGAAATACTATTAAATACGATACAATTTTACACAAGATATTTATTTATTTATAGAATGGATATACTTAAACCTTGCTACAACACTTATAGGCAGTGTACCTAATCGTACAGTAGTGTAGTTTTTAGTAAGTCCGGTTCGTTCCACAGGGAAATCTTTAAACAAAGCTCAACGCTATATTAGTTTACTTTTATAAAAATACAAATATATATATAAGTAATATTATTATTATAAAGGGGGGTTTTTACCGTTTAATGACCGGTTTGTCGATTTTAAGATTTTAGTCGCAGTTAAAACCTAATGTAAAATATAAAATAAATACAAGACTTAAATTAAAGCGTAAAGTAAATAACGATAATGAAATTGCGAATAATAAAAGTGCGATAAAATAAACTTGCGATAATTTAAAAAATACGATAATTAAAAGTGCGATTAAATAACAATAAATAAAAGTGCGATAATTAGAAGTGCAATTAAATATAAAATAAAGGAAATTAAATATAAAAGAATTATGCTTATTTAAACTTCCGTAATCATGATGTTTGACGTGTTGATTTTAGTTTTATGCCCATGGGTTAATTGTCCTTTGTCCTGGATTATTTAATATGTCCGTCTGGTTTTTGTCCATAACAGTCCATCAGTCATAAATATAAAGTGCGAGTGTCCTTGTCAAATTATTATTATACCCGAAGTTAAAATATTCCAACTAATTGGGGATTCTAATTGTAACAAGGTTTTAATACTTTGTTTAATGAATACACCAGGTTATCGACTGCGTGTAAACCAAGGTTTTACTACTTTGTTAACAATTACACCAATTACCCTTGAATGTAATTTCACCCCTGTTTTAATTATTCTAGTGGCTATTAATCCATTCCCGTGTCCGGTTAAATGAACGATTATTCGTACATATAAATACCCCGCCCATCGTGTCCGATCGAGTGTATATGATAATTTATAGGGACGCCCAATTGTAAATCTTTATATTAACATTAACAAACTTTCATTTAGTTAAACAAATATAAAGCCCATTAATAGCCCATAGTCTAATTTCCACAAGTGTCGTTTTTTTATCCAAACCCCAATTATGGTACAAAGCCCAATTACCCAATTTTAGTAATTAGCCCAACATCATGATTACTTCGTTTTAAATAAGCATAATAATAACTTAGCTACGAGACATTAATATAAAAAGGTTGAACATAACTTACAATGATTAAAAATAGCGTAGCGTTACACGGACAGAATTTCGACTTACACCCTTACAACATTCGCTAACATACCCTTATTATTAGAATTATAATTAAAATTAAAATATAAATTATAAATATAAATATAAATTTTACGTATGAAGAGGAAGAAAAAGATGATGAAATTTGATCAGAATTCGGTTGGCTTTATAGCCAGAGTTGAAAATTGGGGCTCCGCGACTCGCGGCAAAATGCCCTTAAAACTCCGCGAGTCGCGGAGATGTATTTACAGCTCACACCCTTGGAGTTTCTTGCTGCCGACGGTTTTTAATATATATATATAATATATATATAATTAATATAATTAATTATATATTATATTATATTTATATACATAGTTAACTTGTAATTTTTAGTCCGTTGCGTCGAGCGTTAAGAGTTGACTCTGGTCCCGGTTCCGGATTTTCGAACGTCCTCGCGTACAATTTAATATCTTGTACTTTGTGTTTTGAATCTTGTACTTTTGTAATTTCAAGACGTTTCTTATCAATAATTGGAACCTTTTTGATTGTCTTTTGTACTTTTGAGCTTTTTGGTCGTTTGCGTCTTCAAATCGTCAAATCTGTCTTTTGTCTTCACCTTTTATTTTTTAAACGAATATCACTTGTAAATAGAACAATTGCAACTAAAAGCTTGTCTTTCTTGAGGAATAATGCTATGAAATATATGTTCGTTTTTAGCATTATCAAATATTCCCACACTTGAGCGTTGCTTGTCCTCAAGCAATATTGTCTTGAAATACTAGAATCACTTCTTTATTCTTCACACTTTGTACATCAGTGATTTCTATACGGCGGTATAAACAATGGTAGTAACGATATGGTTTACAGTCCTACATGACTATAAAAATTTAGATCCATTAAGGAAATTGGATCTTTATGAAAACATTTGATCTTTTGAAAATTAAATCTAGTTTTTACCCTAGATAAGTTTTCCGGAATAACCCTTTACCGGTGTTTGCAAAATATTTTTGTGGGTTTGGTGGGTTTCAGAATTGAAAATTTTAGCTCAAAACTTGCGGTTTTGTGTCACCCACTTGCTAACCTTGTATTTGGAAAGCAACACGTCCAGTTTACTTGTCCCGTATATTACCTTTCGGCAAACTACCGTCCGGTTGTAAAGGAAAGCGTTGAACAAGCAACTGTTAAGGCAATGTCCCCTGACATGCTTTTAATTATGGTCTATAACGTGTCGGACGCAATTACTATCCTTGGTAGGAGCAATAGTAAAGCTCACCCTTATAATTTTTCGGTCTGGCACAAGGTCCTGTCTTTGACCATGCTATGCAACCACCGTTCTTACGGTTGACACCCGATTTAGTTCAGGTGACCTAATGAATTCCAGGTGAATTCCTAGGATTTTACGTTCAATGGTAATGAACGTATTGAAAATAGGGTTTTCAGAAAACAAATCGGTTTGTAATTTTTGATCAAAGTATTTTCTCGTTTAAGCTCGAGTTTAGATATCATTGAATTCCATGAGTTTGAATTCTCAATCTTTAAGGTCAATCTCAAGGATTGAGTAATATCAGTCTTAAAAGCTGATTTTTAATCTTTAAGGAGATTATCCTTTCTGGGGATCTGATTTATTAGTCTTATCCAGCTAATTTGCACGGTGCCCCCCCATTGTACGAGATAAATCCTTCTCATGGTTAGGATAAATCTGACCACTTGGCGACCCTGTTTAATGCTGAGGTCCGTGGATTTCCTGCTGATTTTAGAGATGACTTTTCTAGATTTTTCGTCAACCTACAGCTGGTCTGGATGACAACTTCTTGACCTAAATCAAGAAGTTCGTGTCTTTTTCGGAAGACTTTACTTCCTTTTAATGATGGAATTGATTCATCGTGTAGATCCATCTCTTCTTTTCTTTCATTTGGTAAAACAGTTTAGTTTAGTCCAAAGCAAAAGTATTTTCAGTTATTTGTTACAGATATATGTGACATATGTTTAAGATAACTTGGTAAATTTTCCCACACTTGGCTTTTATTTTCCTTTTTATCGTCCTCTATTCCATTTTAAATGAATTTTAACATTTTAGTTTGTTTCTCAATTTATGTCCTTTCCGAGGTAACAATAATTTCGGTGTTAAAACCTAGTTTTATCGTTCATAAATATATATAAACATGATTTGAATTCATTTAATTGAAAATTTTTACTAGAATTGGGTAGTCAGTATATAAGACTAGGGCTGTTCTTTTTTATCAGAGAGCACTAGATTCTAATACAACTACTGCTTTACTAGTATTTTTAATGGTAACCAAATGTATAAAGTAAAAATTTTAAAATCCGAAAGAATTTAACCCCTTCCCACACTTAAGATCTTGCAATGCCCTCATTTGCAAGAAATCAGTAACAATTTAAATTATTGAGGGTGATTTGTGTGAAAATGATTAAATTTTTACCAAAGTTTCCAAATATATTGGCGTTTGATTGCTGAATGATAAATGGTGCACATCATTTGTTCATTCCGTCTTGTTGTTATTTCACATATATTTTGCATCTTGTCGTCAAAATTAGTTGCTTTTGCTGAACTTAATGCCAGTCTTTGAAAATGCGTTGTTTTACCCTGTTGTGTACATAAGATAAACTGCAAACATATATACATATTTTTGAAGTTTGGTTTATTACCCCACATTCAAAAATTATTAAAGTCTAAGAATAAAAGTTAGATAATTTATAAAAATGATTACAATATTAACAAAAATATTAAATGTATCAATAATTACAAATTACAAAATAAAAAAATAATAAGTATACTAAGGATGATATTGGTACCAATAGGGGTTCCACGCATAACCATAAGTGCTATAGAATGCTTCGGCAGGGTCATACGTAGGATATGGTGGCTGCATCTCTATCGACCAAGGAGGGAAGACGGGTTTCGGTGTAGGAATATAGTTTCTACCTATATGTTGGCAATGCGCTATGATCTGGTTCTGATGAACTTGCCAATCTTCAAATGCCCTCTGTCTAGCATTTTCGTATTCCTGAGAAGCTATAAACCTATGCATTTCTTGCATCTCATTCCCCCCTCCTACATTACCTTGTTCCTGGTTTCTCTCCACCTGTGGATGTCTACCATGGTATCGTACTGCGGCGTTATTTCGCCGCTTCAAAACTTTCGCACCATGGTATACATTTAAACCTATAGTGTCGCGGGGTTCTGGTTCTTCTACTAATAATCCCCCCCCCCCCCCGACTTATATCCACACCGAGATATTCACCAATCAAAGTAATAAAAATACCACCTCCTATTATGCTATGTGGACGCATCCCCCGAACCATAGCTGATAAATAATAACCCACACAATATGGTATACTTACAGCGCTGTGTGGGTCTCGAATACACATATGGTAAAACAAATCTTGTTCATTTACCTTTTCTTTGTTTTTACCCCTTTGTGTAATCGAATTAGCTAAAAACCTATGTATTACTCTTAATTCGGCTCTATCTATATCCAAATAAGAGTAGTTTCCCCCTTTGAAACGGTGATGGCTTGTCATTTGACTCCACACACCGTGTGTATCAAAATTCTCATCTATCTTTCTACCGTTTAGTATCAATCCTCTACAATCGGCAGACGCTAATTCCTCAGGCGTATATATACGTAAAGCCTGAGCCATGTCCAGTAAAGACATGTGGCGCATTGAACCGCCTAACAAAAATCTAATAAAAGAACGATCGGTTAAACTAGCTACCCGATCATTCAACTCTATACTACATAACAACTCTTCACACCATACTTTATATACAGGTCTGCGTATGGTGAATAAACATATCCAGTCATTAAAAGAAGAATTACCATACCTTTGTACAAGTAATTCCCTAATTGGCCCGGCCAATTCTACAGCTTCTAAGGGTCCCCATTCTATGACCCTCGGTACCTCAACAACCTTAGAGTGAAGAGTATGCAAACCCCGTTGATATTTTGGATAATCTATCCAAAGTCTGTCAAATCTCAGGTTCGGGTGCAACTGTTCCAAGTGCATATCTGATAAGGTCATGACTGGATGAGGTACATCCTGCTTGTAGTAGTTATCTACCTCCTGTTGTTCCAAGTTCTCAGCAGGAGCATGGCGGGCTTGGGATGAAGATTCACCCCTTTCATTCTGCAAAACACATCAAACACAAATTTTGTGCATCCAAATATGCATTAGTGTCAGCAAAATCATCAATCAAAATAATTACAATGACATTATCAATTTATATCAAACTTAAGCTCATTTTCACATTTTTATCAAATCTATACTTTTTCAAATAAGCATATACAAAAATTTTCGCCAAGTTCATAAGCATTCAACTCAAATAACATGTCAAAATAATCATTACTAGCAAATAAACAAGTCTCAAATGGCATTATCTTTCAAAAATCAAGTTCATGAATTTTGGACTTGAAAAAGTCCACTTTAATTCTCAAAATCATGTTTAGGCTCAAAGTTTGGATCATTTAACTACCTAGACATGTTACACTACTCAATTTAGCAACAATTCATGACAAAAATCGGCCATAACCTGTTTATATCAAAAAGCCCCAAATTTGCTCAAGAACACAAACCCTAGATTATTCAAAATTTGAAGTTTAAGGCTTCTAATCATGTTAAACAGCATCAATCTAGGTTATACAAGCATAATACATAAACAAATTAAGTCTAATTACACTAAAAAGCATCAAAATCAAATTGGGGAAAAAATAGCTCAAGAACACAAATTTTGAATTAAATGGTGTTTAGGTGTAGAAATTTACCGTTTTTCTTGAGTAATTCTTAGATAGCATCCTTCTCAACATGATTTTAGCAAAAGATTTGGTGATTAACGGTTAAAAATTGAGATTTTTGGGGTGTTTTTGGGTGTATTTTAGTGGGTTTTCGCAGCAGAATTCGGGTGTTTTTGTGTTGTGGAGTATACTGATCGTTCAGCTATTTTTATTTTTTTTTCTGGGTTTTGGTCCCTCCGCGAGTCGCGGAGGTTTGCACTTCAAACTCCGCGAGTCGCGGAGTTGCCCTTTTTTTTTTTTTTTTTTTTATATAATCTTTAACTTATAAAACAATTAAGTATTTAATTTTAAAATTTTGTTTCCCTTGTTATTTAGGACGAGGTCGTTTCGGATCGATGTCCTAGTCCGTCCTTCGACAAAATTTTAAAATTTGTCTTTTTGTAGCGATTGTTTTAAAAGCTAAGATTTTTGGGTTTTTTCAATGTTTTTGGCATACTTTAAATCAATAAGATTAAAAATAATGATAATAAAAGTTCTCGTCCCTCCCTCGGGTAAAGCAATTTCGGTTCAAAGACCTAGTCTTCAACTTACGACGAATTTTAAAAATCATATTTTTAACTTAATGAGATAAAGTAAATTTTTGTTTTTAAATTCACACAACTTAAATATAAAATTCAAAATTAAAAATTAAAAATTCACACCAAACTTAAAATTTGAAATGCATAAAATTAAAATTTCATATTTTAAAAATTAAAAATTCACACCAAACTTAATTTAAAAATTCATAAATTCATACCAAACTTATATTAATTTTTCAAATATTTACAATTTTAAAAATATTGTTTTTACAAAGTTTACAATATTAATTTAAGATTTAAATATTAATTTTAAAAACATGGTAAAAAATAAATTTAAAAATCTTTTTGTCTTTTTATCCCACTTTAATCAATCAAATATTATCAAAAATATGCGCCCCTCTTTTCGGTAAAGTAATTTCGGTTCCAAGACCTAATTTAACTCATGACGAATTTTTGAAATATTTTGGGTTGATTGATTAAAGATATTTATACCTTAAGAATAAACGTTAAATTTCGCAGTGATGTAATAAATTTTTGAATGATATCAATAATTTCGGTCGCCAAACCTAATTTTATTTAATACCAATTTAATACTTTTTAGCGAACAAATTAGCGTTTATTATAAAAAGGTTAAAAATAAATAAAAATAAAAACTGTACAGACATACCTGTGAAATAGATTTCTTAGTTATATGATCTATTCCATTCATAAGATAGTCGGTTTAATTGATTTTCCATGGCTGCATAGGCGTAACCTCGAGCATTCATTGTCTTTTCTTCTAAACATATGAACGGTCCGTCTCTGCATAAAGTAACAAATTCGGTATTTGAATAGGTTTGATTATTTGAACATTTACCTCCATGTGACCATTTTCCGCATTTGTGACATCTTTCTAGGTGTCGTGCTCTTCTTTTCGCTGCGGATTTTGATTTTCCTTTACCAAATTGTAACTTATTATCTTCGCATCTGGATCCTTTTCTAACTCCGTCCATTCTTTCTCTGATTACTGATACTAATTCACTCGGGAGTATGTCATTATTTCTTTTAGTGATCAAAGCGTGTAGCATTAGACCATGGTTTAATTCACAGGCAGTCTTCATTTTGTAAAAACCTAAAAAAAATAAAAATTCAGAATGGGGGGAGAAGACTAGTTCTTTAGGGTCTGCTAGGGAAAGACCATACGTGTTCCATTTTCGAGAACTACACGAAAACAGACAATCTAACTCTAACAGAAATACATATTATCCTTTAAAGACTTGATTCTCCCCACACTTAGTTAGCTGTGGTGTCGAAATTGTGATTAACTTCGTTGTCGACTTCCATCGGACCATGTATGTAATGTTTAACTCTGTGACCATTAACTTTAAATTCAATCCCATTTGAATTTATTAATTCTATCATTCCGTATGGGAAAACTCTTTTGACTATGAATGGTCCAGACCATCTTGATTTCAATTTTCCAGGAAATAGCTTGAATCGTGAATTGAAAAGAAGAACTCTGTCTCCTTCTTTAAATTCTTTTGAACTTCTGATTCTTTTATCATTCCATTTCTTCGTTCTTTCTTTATAGATTAACGAATTTTCGTATGCTTCATGTCTTAATTCTTCTAATTCGTTTAGTTGACTTAATCGTAGACGTCCGGCTTCATGTAAATCAAGATTACATGTTTTCAAAGCCCAAAATGCTTTGTGTTCAATTTCTACTGGAAGATGACATGCTTTTCCATAAACAAGTCTAAAAGGTGTGGTTCCAATTGGAGTTTTGTAGGCTGTTCTAAAAGCCCAGAGTGCATCCTCCAATTTAATGGACCATTCCTTCGGATTTGATCCTACGGTTTTCTCTAGAATACGTTTTAAAGCTCGGTTGGTATTTTCAACTTGTCCACTTGTTTGTGGATGATATGCGGTGGAGATTTTATGAGTTACTCCATATCTTTTAAGAACTTTCTCAAGTTGATTATTACAGAAATGAGTACCCCGATCACTTATTAAAGCTTTTGGTGTTCCAAACCTTGCAAAAAGACGTTTTAAAAAGTTGACTACAACTCGTGCATCGTTAGTTGGGAAAGCTTGTGCTTCCACCCATTTAGATACATAATCAATGGCTACGAGTATATATAGATTATTATGAGATTTTGGAAATGGACCCATAAAGTCAATACCCCAAATGTCAAATTCTTCACATACTTGGATGACATTTTGTGGCATTTCATCACGTTGACTTATTCTTCCGGCCCTTTGACATGCATCACAGGATTTGCAAAGAAGGTGTGCGTCTTTGTAAATTGTAGGCCAATAGAATCCAGCTTCATAAACTTTTCTTGCTGTTAGTTGAGGCCCATAATGCCCTCCTGTTGGTCCTGTGTGACAATGGTTTAAAATTTTACTAGCTTCATCTCCAAATACACATCGGCGTATTATTCCATCGGGACAACTTTTAAACAGATGTGGATCTTCCCAGAAATAGTGTTTTATATCACTGAAGAATTTCTTTCGTCTTTGGTACGATAATCCTTTTTCAAGGAATCCACAAACTAAGTAGTTTGCATAGTCTGCAAACCATGGGATTTCTTTATAATCTATCTTCAATAGATATTCATCAGGAAAGTTGTCTTGTATGGCCGATTCATTCAGAACTTCTAATTCGGGATTTTCAAGACGAGAAAGATGATCAGCGGCGAGATTTTCTGCTCCCTTTTTATCTCGGATTTCAATATCAAACTCTTGTAAGAGTAAGATCCAACGGATTAATCTTGGTTTAGCATCTTGTTTTGAAAATAGGTATCTAAGAGCAGAATGGTCGGTATAGACCACCGTTTTTGCTAGAACGAGATATGATCGAAATTTGTCAAAAGCAAAGACAATAGCAAGGAGTTCTTTTTTAGTAGTTGTATAGTTCGTTTGTGCTCCTTGTAACGTCTTACTAGCATAATATATAGGTTGAAATCGTTTTTCAATCCTTTGTCCTAAAACGGCTCCCATTGCAAAATCACTTGCATCGCACATTAGTTCAAATGGTAGATTCCAATTTGGTGTTATCATGATCGGTGCATTAGTGAGTTTTTCTTTAAGAATATTAAAATATTTGATACACTCATCTGAAAAGATGAATGGCGCATCCTTTTCTAGGAGTTTATTCATAGGAGTGGCAATTTTAGAAAAATCTTTTATGAAACGTCGGTAAAAACCGGCATGCCCTAGAAAACTCCTAACTCCTCTAACATTTGTGGGATGTGGAAGTTTAGCAATTACATCTACTTTAGCTCTATCCACTTCAATTCCTTCTTTTGAAATTTTATGTCCAAGAACGATGCCTTCTTTAACCATGAAATGGCATTTCTCCCAATTAAGTACTAGATTTGATTTTTCGCATCTAATTAGCATTCGTTCCAGATTAACTAGACATGATTTAAATGTATCACCGAAGACTGAAAAGTCATCCATGAATACTTCCATGCATTCTTCTATCATATCGTGAAAAATCGCCATCATACACCTTTGAAAGGTTGCAGGGGCGTTACAAAGTCCAAATGGCATGCGTTTGTAAGCAAAAGTACCATAAGGGCACGTGAATGTGGTTTTCTCTTGGTCCTCGGGTGCTATTGGAATTTGAAAATATCCGGAAAATCCATCTAGAAAACAATAGTAACTATTTCCGGCTAATCTTTCCAACATTTGATCAATGAAAGGTAAGGGAAAGTGATCTTTTCTGGTGGCGTCATTTAATTTTCTATAATCAATACATACACGCCATCCTGTTACAGTCCTAGTAGGAATAAGCTCATTTTTCTCATTTGTAATGACAGTCATGCCACCCTTCTTAGGCACGCATTGAACTGGGCTTACCCATGGACTATCAGAAATTGGATATATCAAACCTGCATCTAGCAGTTTAATAATCTCTTTCTTAACTACATCTTGCATATTAGGATTTAGTCTTCGTTGGCGTTGCACATACGTTTTATGACCTTCTTCCATAAGGATTTTATGTGTGCAATACGAAGGACTTATTCCTTTAATATCATGAATCTTCCATACAATGGTTGGTTTATGAGCTTTCAACACAGAAATGAGTTGTGATTTCTCATTTTCAGTAAGAGAAGATGATATTATTACAGGTAATTCAGATTCACCATGTAAATAAGCGTATTCCAAATGGTTTGGAAGTGGCTTTAACTCTAATTTCGGAGGTTCTTCTATCGATGATTTATATCGATATCTGTCTTCTTCTTTTAGCATTTGAATTTCTTCTGTTGTTGGTTCATATCCATTAGCTATAAGTGTAGCTAACATTTCAGCTTCATCAATTGGTTCATTACCTTCTCCTAAAGAACATTCTCCTGTTCCTTGTAATTCTGGAAATTCTTTTAATAATTCTGCATGTGCATCTATAGTTTGAATATAATAACATGTATCATCTGCAGATTGTGGTTGTTGCATTGCTCTATCAACTGAAAAGGTAACACTCTCATCCTCTATACTTAGGGTCAGTTTCTTACCGAACACGTCTATCATTGCTTTAGCCGTGTTTAAGAATGGTCTTCCTAATATGAGAGGAACTTGAGAATCTTCTTCCATGTCCAAAACAACAAAATCTACTGGAAATACTAAAGTACCAACTTTAACTAGCATATTCTCCATTATCCCTCTAGGATATTTTATTGATCTATCGGCTAGTTGTATGCTTATTCTGGTTGGTTTTAATTCTCCAAGGTCTAGTTTAGCGTATAGTGAATACGGCATTAGATTTATACTAGCACCTAAGTCTGCCAATGCTTCTATTGAACTAAGACTACCCAGAAAACATGGAATTGTGAAACTTCCTGGATCAGATAGTTTTTCTGGTATCTTATTCAACAGCACTGCTGAACAATTAGCATTCATAGTAACAGCCGAGAGTTCTTCCATTTTCTTTCTATTTGAGATCAGATCTTTCAAGAATTTAGCATATCTTGGCATTCCTGAAATCACATCAATGAAAGGAAGATTTACATTTATCTGTTTAAACATATCCAAGAATTTGGATTGCTCGGCTTCAAGTTTTTCTTTCTTCATTTTACTCGGGTAAGGAAGTGGTGGTTGGTATGGTTTAACATAAGGTTTATCCTTAACTGTGTTATCTTCATTAACCTTTTCAACTACCGGTTCTTTTTCCTTATCTTGATCAGGTTGTGGTTCTTGTGGAGTAGGAATAGTTTCATCAGAAGTTACAGGTATTTCAGGTGGTTTAAGTGTTGTACCACTTCTTGTGGTAATAGCTTTAGCTGTTTCATTCCGGGGGTTAGCATTTGTATCACTAGGTAGACTTCCCGGTTTTCTTTCACCTATTAACCTTGCTAGGTTACTTACTTCTTGTTCCAGATTTTGAATAGAAGCTTGTTGATTTCTAAATGCTTGAGCATTTTGTTCATTTGTTTGTTTCTGAGATGTGAAAAACTGCGTTTGAGTTTCAACTAGCTTCGTCATCATATCTTCTAAATTCGGCTTTTTATCATCGGTTTGTTGTGGTGGTTTGTTTTGAAAATTCGGTCTTTGCTGATTGTAAGTATTGTTGGATACTTGTTGATTGCTAGGACCTTGTTGGTTGTTGTATGGAATATTTCGGTTATAATTCTGGTTTTGATTGTAAATCGGTCTTGGCGGTTGATAATTATTCTGATAATTATTTCCAGGCCTTTGGTTTATGTATGAAATATTCTCTCTTTGTTCCATTGTTAATTCAATACTGAGACAATCTTTTGTCAAATGTGGTCCTCCACACTGCTCACAACTAATTCGTATAGCATGAATATCATTAGTCATCTTTTCCATTCGTCTCTCGAAAGCATCTAAATGGAATCTAAGTCATGGCTAGAATCGGCTCTAGCTGCTTTAGATGATCTAATGATATCTTTTTCTTGGTGCCACTCATGTGAGTGGGAAGCAGTATTATCAATAATTTTGTAAGCATCAGTTTCGGTTTTCTTCATAATAGAACCACCAGCTGCTATATCTATGTCTTTTCTTGTAGTGATGTCGCATCCTCGGTAGAATATTTGTACTATTTGACAGGTGTCTAAACCATGTTGCGGACATCCTCTTAATAACTTTCCATATCTTGTCCACGCCTCATATAGAGTTTCATTTGGCTTCTGTGTGAATGTAACAATTTCTGCTTGAAGTCTTACGGCTTTAGATGCAGGAAAAAATTGTTTAAGAAATTTGTCAACTAAAACATCCCATGTATCGATCGCCCCTTCAGGTAACGATTCCAACCAATCTTTGGCTTCTCCCTTTAAAGTCCAGGGAAATAACATGAGATATATCTGTTCATCCTCCACTTCTCGTATTTTAAATAGTGTGCAGATTCTATTAAAGGTACGTAGATGTTCATTTGGATCTTCCTTCGGCGCACCACTAAATTGGCATTGATTAGTCACCATGTGTAGAATTTGTCCTTTGATTTCATAATCTGGCGCATTAATGTCTGGATGAGTAATTGCGTGACCTTGGCCAGTGCGTTTAGCTCTCATTCGGTCTTCCATACTTAAAGGTTCCAGATTCTCCATAATTGAATTTGTTGACTCGGTATCACTAGATGATTCTGATTTAATAGTTCGTTCCTCAACAATCTCTGTTTGAATGATTGGTGGTTCCGGAGGAAAGTTTAATGGTTCAGGATCTACGAACCGTTCCTGAATATTCTCTGGATTCTCAATTGTGAGGTTGGGTTCAAAAAATGGATTATCGGAAATTTGAACTGAAGTACTTGGTTGACTGGATGACGATTTTAAAGAAAAATCAACGGCGGTTATATTTGTTAAACGATGTCTTGATCGAGTTACAGGTGGTGAACGTACAAAAGGTGATGAACGTCTTGCTCGGTGCATTCACTGAATATCCTATTAGTTTTTAAAAGGAAAGAAAAATTATAATAAGTTATCCAATCAATAGACTTTTCTGATTTTGCCCACGTTTCGAATAGCCAAAAGATGCAGCAGAGGGGCAGGATTCGTTTGGTCTCAATATAATTGAGGACTGTTTGGCTCCAATAACCCGGTCCACGTACAAATCCAACTATTACTACGAACCAGAAAATTTTGATGTCTATTAATTTAACCACTTAAAATAAATTTTCGTAATTTTAAGAAATTTAGATAAGAAGTAGAAAAAAATTCTAAGTCTTAAAAACTAGAATAGCGAGAAATAAGAGAGAAAAAGTGTTCGTCGAAAAAGGTCGAAAAAGAAAAAATGGTTGAAAAATAAAAGGTGACGGAAAAATAAAAGAAACTTATAAAAACTTAAAAATACTTAACTAACCTAACCTTATTACTACAACTAACTTAAAATTATAATCGCAAATTGAAATTACTAATTGGAATGATAATTGGTACATAGTAAAAGGTGTCTAAAAATATTAAAGCTTACAGGAAAAACTAAATCTCAAATAGAAATAACTTAAAAAGAAACTAAAACTTAAAAAGGCGTCGCAAAATTCTAAAGCACCTAAATCTTAGTCTAAAGAAAAAGCACTTAAGGAATTCTACGGCAAAGCCTAAAAATCTAGGAGTAAAAATAACTATAGCAAAAACTAAGTTTAAAATTAAATATGAGCTAAAAGATACAAATATTACGCTACAACGATTAAAAAGGTACAAAATATGAAAATATACAAAAAGTTGTAAAAAGTACAATTTTTATAAAAATATTATTTTTATATTATTTATTTTTTAATAAAACTACTAATTTTACAATTTTATTAAACTAATTTATACTAAATACATTAAATTAAATAAAAAGTAAAATTAAAAATAAAACTAATAATAATAATAATAATAAATAGGTTTAAAATAATAATAATTAATAATTACCGTAATTAATGCTCGATTAGGGCTTCCTGTGCGCGTGTCAGAGTAGCTCCGCGAGTCGCGGCAAATAAAGAAGAAAACCCCGCGAGTCGCGGGGTTCCAGAATTCAGTTGACAGGTTTCACTTTTTACGCGTTTTTCTTTATTTTTTTTTTTTATTTTATGTTTTCTGTTTTTTTTTTAAAATAAATAAAAGGTTTTAAAATAAAACTTATATTTTTATAAACTAAAATAGAAATAAAGAAACTTATAAAACTTAAATATTTAACAAAATCTTAAAAATACTAATATTTTTGTTTTTCTTTTTATATTTTCGAATATTTAAAACGTATTTTTACAAAAACGACTTTTAATAAAAGTAACTAAAAATTTTTTTTTTTATATATATTAGCGTTGCGCTTCCGGCTTTTAAGATAGTTCCCTGGCAGCGGCGCCAAAAAATACTTGATGTCATGCGAGGTGTATATAAAATAGTTATTAAATTTTAGCAGGAAATACTATTAAATACGATACAATTTTACACAAGATATTTATTTATTTATAGAATGGATATACTTAAACCTTGCTACAACACTTATAGGCAGTGTACCTAATCGTACAGTAGTGTAGTTTTTAGTAAGTCCGGTTCGTTCCACAGGGAAATCTTTAAACAAAGCTCAACGCTATATTAGTTTACTTTTATAAAAATACAAATATATATATAAGTAATATTATTATTATAAAGGGGGGTTTTTACCGTTTAATGACCGGTTTGTCGATTTTAAGATTTTAGTCGCAGTTAAAACCTAATGTAAAATATAAAATAAATACAAGACTTAAATTAAAGCGTAAAGTAAATAACGATAATGAAATTGCGAATAATAAAAGTGCGATAAAATAAACTTGCGATAATTTAAAAAATACGATAATTAAAAGTGCGATTAAATAACAATAAATAAAAGTGCGATAATTAGAAGTGCAATTAAATATAAAATAAAGGAAATTAAATATAAAAGAATTATGCTTATTTAAACTTCCGTAATCATGATGTTTGACGTGTTGATTTTAGTTTTATGCCCATGGGTTAATTGTCCTTTGTCCTGGATTATTTAATATGTCCGTCTGGTTTTTGTCCATAACAGTCCATCAGTCATAAATATAAAGTGCGAGTGTCCTTGTCAAATTATTATTATACCCGAAGTTAAAATATTCCAACTAATTGGGGATTCGAATTGTAACAAGGTTTTAATACTTTGTTTAATGAATACACCAGGTTATCGACTGCGTGTAAACCAAGGTTTTACTACTTTGTTAACAATTACACCAATTACCCTTGAATGTAATTTCACCCCTGTTTTAATTATTCTAGTGGCTATTAATCCATTCCCGTGTCCGGTTAAATGAACGATTATTCGTACATATAAATACCCCGCCCATCGTGTCCGATCGAGTGTATATGGTAATTTATAGGGACGCCCAATTGTAAATCTTTATATTAACATTAACAAACTTTCATTTAGTTAAACAAATATAAAGCCCATTAATAGCCCATAGTCTAATTTCCACAAGTGTCGTTCTTTTATCCAAACACCAATTATGGTACAAAGCCCAATTACCCAATTTTAGTAATTAGCCCAACATCATGATTACTTCGTTTTAAATAAGCATAATAATAACTTAGCTACGAGACATTAATATAAAAAGGTTGAACATAACTTACAATGATTAAAAATAGCGTAGCGTTACACGGACAGAATTTCGACTTACACCCTTACAACATTCGCTAACATACCCTTATTATTAGAATTATAATTAAAATTAAAATATAAATTATAAATATAAATATAAATTTTACGTATGAAGAGGAAGAAAAAGATGATGAAATTTGATCAGAATTCGGTTGGCTTTATAGCCAGAGTTGAAAATTGGGGCTCCGCGACTCGCGGCAAAATGCCCTTAAAACTCCGCGAGTCGCGGAGATGTATTTACAGCTCACACCCTTGGAGTTTCTTGCTGTCGACGGTTTTTAATATATATATATAATATATATATAATTAATATAATTAATTATATATTATATTATATTTATATACATAGTTAACTTGTAATTTTTAGTCCGTTGCGTCGAGCGTTAAGAGTTGACTCTGGTCCCGGTTCCGGATTTTCGAACGTCCTCGCGTACAATTTAATATCTTGTACTTTGTGTTTTGAATCTTGTACTTTTGTAATTTCAAGACGTTTCTTATCAATAATTGGAACCTTTTTGATTGTCTTTTGTACTTTTGAGCTTTTTGGTCGTTTGCGTCTTCAAATCGTCGAATCTGTCTTTTGTCTTCACCTTTTATTTTTTAAACGAATATCACTTGTAAATAGAACAATTGCAACTAAAAGCTTGTCTTTCTTGAGGAATAATGCTATGAAATATATGTTCGTTTTTAGCATTATCAAGCACCAACAAAATACCCATACAAAGAACATGAATAAGCAGCCTTACCCACTTCAACATATTCCTTCTTAAGTTGAACCACTTTTTCACCACAATAAATAACAGAAGAAGGAATGAATTCCGACTTAGCTAAATCCTCATCCACACCAACATTCTCCTTCAAAGCATCACCAAAAGACTTAGCACCTTCATCTGAAATACCCTGTTCTTCCATAGCTACATCATCATTACCAGATTGAAAAATAACAGGAGGAACCCCTAAAATACCAATATCACTAGTAGGTTTAGAAGCCTGACAAAGTGAAAACTTAGCAATAGGGTCCTCATTCTCCATTCCAGAAACAACCTTCTCAACACCCTTTTCATAAGCTAGACCCAAAGTGTTCAATTTAGACTGAAAAACCTCTGTTTCACTCTTATAAAACACTGGATCTTTTTGCTTTGGCATCCACTTAACCTTCATTAATTTCTTAACAATTGCAAATGTCTTAGGAGTAACAGGCTTTCTAACACCCCTCATTTTAACTAGCTCATTCAACTCAGGAGTCTTCTCTTCATTAAGCCTATTGATAGTTTTATACAAGTAAATTTTACCTGCATTATCAGCTCTGTAGACTTTATTTTTGCCTTTCAAGAATAACATCCTCTTCCTCTTCAACCTAGAACCCTTAGCACCTCCATCAATCATCACAGCATCACCTCCAGTAGCTTTCACAACCATTTCAGCTACCTCAGGGTCACCTTCCATGGCATCTTCATAATTCTCATCAGCAGAAACATAATGCTCATCTGGAACAGCATCCTTTAATGGAACAGTATTCTTGCTATAATCAACTAGAGAAGAATCAGCAATAGGACCCTCCATCGGGGATGAAATACACTTAGGATCATTACTAGAAGCATCTAAAACCATAACATTAACATTATCAGCTCCAATTTCAAACTTGTCAGAAGATGTGTCAGGAACCCTAATCGGGCAGTTCTTGAGATTACGAGGATTATACGGATTGTAAACACCATCTGAGCTTACAGAAGTATAAATCTGGTCACCAGTAACCTTTTGCATCTTCTTTTTCGAATTACTACTTTCAAAAATCCGTCGAACTGGTTTGGCAGGAGCACGACGAGTAACTCACCTTTCTGGAATTTCTTCATTTTCTGGAACAATTGGGTCAGGAGGGTCAGTTCCTGATGTTTCCATAGCATTAATCGAAGGAAATCAACAGGAATAACACAGAAAAAACACAAAAATTGCAGGAATTCAGCTGTAGAAGACGGATTAAGACCAAAATCTCCAAATCGCCAAAGAGAGAGAAAAAAGTAAGAGAGAGAAAAATTTTCACCAAATGATTTTCCTTATTTTGTAGATATCTTATTTAAGGTTTAGGGTTTAGGCTATAGGGTTTAGGGTTTAGTGTGGAGGGTAAAGGGTTGGTGGATTGGAATTCGATCAAAGCTGGCGATTGGAATACGATTCTTGATCCCATGAATGGTGACCCATTCATTAAAGTTTTAGAAATACCAAAAAATGGAATCAAGGTACACCTTATTATTATAATAAATCATACTATCATAGCACAAAAAGACCAAAATTTTATGAACAAATCTCATGTCTTTTTCACATATTATATATGCAGTCTTTTGTAGATATCTTATCTAAGTGTCGCAAACATGACATGCACCACTCATTCAAATCCCCAGAGAGGTACGCTCAACAATAGTAACGATCATAGTGATACTTGAACGGGTACTAACTATTTACATTAAACGTTGTTTATAGGTACCTTTTATATGGAGACGTATCTGCAAAAGAAGGCCATATGCTTAAAATACCCAAGATATCGTATACATACTTTATTCATTTTTTGTAATAACAAAACATGGTTTGTTTTAACTTATTTTTAATTTGAAACCGTTGCAGGTTTCTGATTTCTTTGCTAAGTTAATACAAAGGTTCTCACCACAGAGTTATCAGTAGGCTTTTGCAGAAGTGTTTGTTACAACAAAATTTCTAGAAAACTTTTCTGGTGATAAGGTACTTCACTATAAGTGTCATCAATAATTGCTTTTATTCTAGATTAGTCTCATAAATAAGCCCCGCGAATTTGCGGGCATTAAGCTAGTATATATATATATATATATATATATATATATATATATATATATATATATATATATATATATATATATATATAGTAGGATCAATAGGGAAGTAACCAATCGGGGGGAAGCAAAACTTTTTTTTCTTCATTTTTTGAAAAAATTTTGTTCACGAACATTATAGATTGGATAAAAATATGAACATTTAATAAAGACACTTTGTGATAAATGTTTTTATTTTGGCGGGAAAACGCTCGAAGAGTTAATATATAACAATTATCGTGTTTTTCGAGTGTATGTTGAGGTTTTAGATATTAGGGTTTATAGGGTTTAGAAATTAGGGTTTAGAAATTTAGGGTTTAGATTTAGGGTTTAGATTTAGGGTTTAGATTTAGGATTTAGATTGAGTTTTTAACACGAACGGTTTAAAGTTTAGGGTTTAGGGTTTTGGGTTTTGGGTTTTGGGATTTGGGTTTAGGGATTAAACCTAAAACACTAAACTCTAAACCCGAAACTCTAAATCGGGCTAAATTTTACTTCACAAAAGATGAAGAAAAAAAAAAACGTTAACATTCTTCACGATCAATATTATCTTGAATGTTATTTTTGTCGATCGTTTTCCCGCCTAAATAATAATTTTCATCACGAAGTGTCTTTTTTAAATATTCATATTTTCGTGTAATCTTGATGCCTGAAAAAAAAATCCAGAAAAACAAAAAAATAAATAAATTTTTTTTACTTCCCCCGCTTCCCCCCGATTGGTTACTTCCTCATTGATCCTGCTCCTATATATATATATATATATATATATATATATATATATATATATATATATATATATATATATATATATATATATATATATATATATATATATATATATATATAAGGGGTATGATCAATGGGGAAGTAACCAATCGGGAGGAGGGGTGAAGTAATTTTTTTTTTAATTTGTTTTTTTTTTGAATTGTTTTTCAAACATCAAGATCACACGAAAATATGAACATTTAAAAAAGACACTTCATTATGAATGTTATTATTTAGGCGGAAAAACGATCGACAAAAATAACATTCAAGATAATATTGATCGTGAAGATTGTTAATCTTCGAACGTTTTTTTCTTCTTCATGTTTTGTGAAGTATTTTTTGTCAAAATTTAGCCCGATTTATAGTTTAGGGTTTAGTGTTAAAAACTCAATCTAAATCCTAAATCTAAACCCTAAATCTAAACCTTAAACCCTAAATTTCTAAACCCTAATATCTAAACCCTAATTTCTAAACCCTCAAAATACGCTCGAAAAATATGATAATTGTTATATATTATTTCTTCGACCATTTTCCCATCAAAATAAAAACATTTATCACAAAGTGTCTTTTTTAAATGTTCATATTTTTATCCAATATATAATGTTCGTAAACAAAGTTTTTTCAAAAAACGAAAAAAAAAAACTTTGCTTCCCCCCGCTTTCCCCAATTGGTTACTTCCCCATTGATCCTACCAATATATATATATATATATGTGTGTGTGTGTGTGTGTGTGTGTGTGTGTGTGTGAGTGTGTGGGTGGGTGTGTGAAAAGATACATGTTGTGAGCGTAAACGTCTGATACTAAATGGGTTTCATGTTAAGAACACATTTAAGAGGTAAGAAATGTATTGGAACAAAATTTATAAGAAACGAATCAACCACGTGAAATATGAAGACGATGAACATGCCATATTCACTACCAAAAACCGTATCTTTGGGGACGTCATTTTTGACCTTTCGGGACGATATGTCGTCCCAGATTACCTTTTCGGATGACATGTCGTTCCCAATACGTTGTCCAAACTAGGTTTGATTTCCAATGGGTTTATACAGGACCGTGTTTACGGTTTCAGGATTTTTTTTAAGTAGTTAGGGTGTCTCTTGGTCCGGGTTTGGTTGTGAGTTATGGTGGGTATTAAGTTTGGTTAAAATCGATTATTGGTTGTTTTTGGGGCATCTAAGACTGTCACACCCCCAAATAGGGCCTGGGGTATTTGTGACTAATTATATCAAATTACAGTTGTATAAACTAGAACGACTCTAAATGAGACGTTTATTGAGTTTTGCAGCGGAAGATAAATAGATTACATTGTATTTAGAGCATTAAATGTCTTTAATTGATATGATATGTAATGAAGACTCCAAGCATAGCAAGCAATCATCATCAAAGCAGCAGATATACAGCTGAAGCAATATTTAAGTACCTGAGAATAAACATGCTATAAAAAGTCAACACGAGGTTGAGTGAGTTCATAGGTTTATCATAAATCAATAGTTCAGTATAGCATTAGACCACAAGATTTAAGTTTAAAGTTGATTGATACCAAATATATCAATCGAAAAAGTTGATGTTTGTAATATCGCGACTAAACAAAGTTACCCCGTGACACCTTGTACTGTCAGTGTCGTTGAATCATTATTATGTATCCAAAGACCAATGGTCAAATGGACGGAGACGTCACTCTCAGTAGCGCTACTCACAATAACTAAGCTTGCATCTTATACCTCAGCAATTAACGATATTACGGCAGAGATTTAGCATGTCAAAGCACGTATATAGCATAAAAGTTTGAGTACTTGTGTCTAACGTGTAAAACAGTTATAAAAGTTACGCATGTATTCTCAGCCCAAAAATATATATAAAAAGGGAGCAGATGAACTCACGATACGATAGTTTGTATGATATGCGTATGATAGCACTGAATAAGTACAGAGGTGTCCTCGGATTCACGAACCTATATCAGTTTATATATATTAAAATCTATAATTGTAATTGAACAAGTTTATATATATTTCAATTGTTATATATTTCTATATATATATATATATATATACTTATATATATATATATATATATATAATATATATATATATATATATATATATATATATATATATATATATATATATATATTCTATGTATAAGTATTTGTTTGATAAAATGATTTTAATAATGATAATGAAATAATAGTTGTATTATTTTGTAATAATAATAATAATAATAATAATATTAGTAGTAAAAATAATATAATAATAATTATAATAACAGTAGTTTTTAATGAAAATGATAATAACAATAGTTCTTAATAATAATAAAAATACTTATAATAATAATAAAATGATAATGAAAATAATAATTTTTGATAATAATACTTGATACTAGTAATAATAATAATAATAATTATGATAATAATAATAATAATCTAAATGATAATTTTTGGAATAATATTAATGATAAAATAATAATAATAATGTTAATTCCATTAAAATACTTATGTCAATTTTTATAATAATACTAATATTTAGTAATAACAACAATAATAATAATAATATTACTTGTAAATATAATTATGATAAATGATAACTAATACTTTTTAAATAATAATAATTATAATACTTTGTAATAATAATAGTAATATTACTACTAATAATAATATTTTAATAATAACAATAATAATAATAACTATAATAATAAGAACTACCTTATAAGACTTTTTCCAAAAAATTGCCCAAGATGGGACTCGAACCCGTGAGCTCTCGAAACCCGTCAACACCCAAGACCACTCCTCTATTTCTGTTTTTCTTAAATATATCATAACTCAATTTTATTTAACACATTCTTTTCTGTTTCCATTTTTCTTCTCCTTCTTCTCTAAAACAATCGATCAGGAACCATTTATAAATCAAAGTAACACGTTTAAATGTGGAATTAAAATGTGAAAATGAAATGGAAAACAATCGGTTTGGGTGTTTGTGTTAATTAGCAGACAAGAAAAAAAATAAAAAAATAAAAATATTAAAACTGCTGCTGCCGTCGGTTTGAAAAAGAAATTTTTTTTATTGAACTTTGGTTTCGAGAACGTTTTAGTTTATGATCCCTACATGAAATACGTTGTAAATCTATCCTAGAAACTTTAGGAATCGTCATTTTAACTTAAAACATAAAAACGAGTTTAAATTTTCTCATGAACAATCGTTTGAGTTTTTAGATAATAAACTTTGACTCGAAAATTTGACTTCGATATGATGAATTGGAAAGTGAAACTTTGCAGATAGTTTGAGTATGAGATTTCTAACAAGATGGCATTATTACATTTTTAAATAAAAATCAAAATCGAATTTTGGCAAAAATCCTCAAGAACAGAGGTGTACGGGTTTAAAAAAAATTATAATTAAATTTCTATTTTTCTCTTTGGTTTTATAATTCAGAGTGTACCAGGGAGTTTTATAGAGTTTAAATGAGATTAATATAATCTAAATGATTAAATTGTTAGGTCGAACTTGGTGAATGTCGACTCAAATCCATCAGACAGAAATACTTAAAATAAAATAAAACAGATAAAATAAAAAATGGAAAGCAGATACGATCATGATCTGGAAGGAAAAAAAATAAAAGAAAAACAGATGGTGACTGTAATTCACGATCCAGAAAGCAGGAATGAAAAAAATAATTAAAAAGTTAAAATACCTGATAATACATAATTAATATTAGTAATTAATAATTATATTAATAACAATACAAATTAATAATAATTATATTAATAATTATATCAATAATAATAATGATATTATTAATGATAAATAAAAATAATTATAACAATATTAATATGACAACATTATTAATAAAAATGATAATTTTAATTATAATTAATAATGATGATGATAATAACTATAAAATGTTAATTTTATTAATAATAATAATAATAATAATAATTGTATTATTTTTATACAAGATAACTATAATAATAATATTGATAATAATTTCTGTTGTTATTGTATAATAATAATAATGATTTTTATGATAGTGGTCATAATAATAATAATAACAAAGACAATTTACATGTATATATACAAATATAGGATAGTTGATATATATATTTAGATTGTTAATGTATCTATTTACAAATAGTTGTTCGTGAATCGTCAGAATTTGTTGAGGTTAAATGAATTTGTGAAAAGATTTTGTTTAAATTAACTCGGAAATTTCCGGGTTGTCACAGTATCCCCATGTTAATAGAAATTTCGTCCCGAAATTTAGTTGTTGCCATCAGTCAGCGTGGTTTGTAAACAGGTGAGGATATTTTCGTTTTATTTGGTTTTCACGTTCCCAGGTATACTCGGGGCCTTGCGTGAATTCCAGCGGATAGAATATTATTTTATTTCAAGAGTTTAAATCTTACGATTCATAAATTCTACGAAGTGCATTTTATTATTAATGCGGAGGTTATCTAAAGGATTTAACAAGAGTGTCATTGATTAGGTTTTCTCAGAAAGAGATGATGTTGCTATATAAGCATTTCAATACACATGAAATGTGTTATGAATAATATTGAGCTTATTTAAACCTTGAGCGTTTATGCCATACTATTAGGGTAGACAAAATAGAGAGGAGTTCGTGAAAATCACGGTCATGAAATTTGATAGAGATCGTCATTGTTTACAACAAGAATATTTTAATGATGAATATGAGTTGAAAATTAGAGTTTTCTCGACATTAAATAATATGGATAAAATGATTCGATTATAGAAAGAGTATAAATGAAACTATCACAAAAGAGTGAAATGAGGAAATTAAATGTTCACCTTAACTTTTGATATGGTTAAAGTTGATTTCCGGAATTCAAGGGATTTAAAGAAATCTTCATAATCTTTATAAGATTTGATTCTCCGGTAATTAAGGAAATTTGAGATTTTCTTTAAATGCGGTGAATTGCCTCGATTGATGTGTCTAGAATTTTGCTATAAATTAACTTCTCTCGTTTCATTATTTTCACCACTCCTATACTTTCTTTCTCAATCCATACTTCCAAAGATTGTGAAAATGCTTAATCCAGTTCTGATTCTTGATATTTTCCTGGCTATCGTATCTGTCATTCTTCTTTTCCATTTACCATCAGAAGAATTTATTCACTTCTACTATTACCTTGGGCTTATAGTAATTCTAATCCTCCCGTGTCTTTATCTTGTTATTCGCATAGATATACACGGTTTGTAATTTATGTGTTGTTATTGGGCTTTATATTTTTCCTTATATTTCGGAGTTCCATGCTTTTGTTTCTTCTTCCCGACTATAAGTAAAGCGATTAAGATGTCTCGGTTTGTAGGTATAAAATTTGGAAGAACATAACTAAGATTATAAGCAGAAAGGAAAGGTAATAGCACGATTTGATTTGTCAAATTACCAGAATATCCGGAAAAGACCGAATCATCAAGAAAAATATTTTCTTGATATGTTTAGAGGTTAAATAGAATGAAAGAGTTATGTAACATGGTTCATGATGAGGGTATGATCTGTGAACCTTTATCACATTCCATTAGAAACTCAGCATAACTTACTGTAATATAACTGCGTTGGCCCGACGTCATTATATTATACTAACTCATGCTTCAATTCCCAACACTTCTCCAGAAATCATTCATAATTTAAACTCAAATTTTACAGGGGATAGAAACTAAAACAGTTTCATTTATGATGTCAGATAGCACAAGAAAATGGATAATTTCGGACAAAAATATTCAAAAATATCGAAGATATTTATAATGAAAGATACAATGATATCTTGAAATTTCCAAGAATGAAGAAAATTCTTCCGTAAGGATTTAATATAAGTAAGGAGCAAGGTATTCGCTAAGGATTTCAGCAGATACTGAATCATCTGGATTCTTTGAATACTTGTGATTTGTCCATAGCCTCCTTCATAGTTTGCTCAATCCGTTTTCCAGTTCCAAATCTGAGCTTTTTTAACACACCATTCTTTATTATCAAGCTTTTGGCCATTAAGACATATCTACATCTTTTGCTGCTTCATCAGCATTCATAAGGTTGATGAATCTGTATCATTGGTTATCAATCCGAAGTGTTTTTCAAGAATTTTGAATTTGAGCTTTGAACGCAGATTGTAGCCGTTAACGGATCTAATGGTTATCGAAGAAATATCGTAAATGATAATTTCGGTGGTTTGATGTGATAATTCATCACAGAATGTGAATGAATATAATTCAGGAATGTTGTGATCTTTAGAAAGATAACACTTGCTAAAGCTTTAATTTGATTCTAATATGTGAAAATATGTAGTGGCTGTTCTTTAACGAATGGATACATATATCTTGTGAATGTAAGTAGTATAGTTACTGACTATTGAATCCGAATTGAAGAATGTACAATGTAACATATTAATGTGAGATATAAATATTTCTCGGGTATTACCTACCCGTTAAAATATTTCACAATTAACAGTTTGTACAAAATAATTTTAATTACAATCTTTGTGAAAATATAAGTACATATATATTTTCCTTCAGATGTAATCATGGATTTAATGAGTTAATATAATATTAAACTCATTTGATTTACGGTTGAAACGAGAATGAATAGTCTCCAAAACCTTAGAGATTTCATAATTGTCGCGAAATATTTCGCTAATGAAGTTATGAATCAATACATTCGTCGTTACACTTGATTTATTATGAAATGGAGTTTATTGTGTTGAAGCAGTGATTAAAAATTGTTAAGTCATTAACGAAGGGTGTACATCATAGCATATTAGTGATATGAATTAACCAAGTAGTACATACTAGTTGAGATTCACACGTAATTGCTTAGTAGGACAAGATTTATTATTGTTCCAAATCATACATATATATATATATATATATATATATATATATATATATATATATATATATATATATATATATATATATATATATATATATATATATATATATATATATATATATATATATATATATATATAAAGTATACATATATAATTCTTCACGAAGAATGAGTCAATACATCTTAACTCATTATTACTAATATTCCTTGGTATCTATGGGGCGTATGATATTGATATCCGAAGTACCGAGTGTGATGTTGAGGCGTGAGATGCGGATGTTGTTGTTGGTGGTGATGATGGTACTGGTGGTGCTGGTCATGCTGCTGGTGCTGCTGATGCTTGTAGAATTTGCACCATATTCTCCAGAGCCACCACTCGAGCGCGAAACTCGTTGACTTCTTCTACTATTCCGGGATGATTGGCGGTTTGAACAAGGGGGTGAATAAGATCTAGAATTTTCGATATTATATAATAGTGACGGGATACCCTGGAAAGAAGAGAAAAAATGGTATTTCAGACTGGTTCACTAGTAAGTGCTTCAGCTTCTTCGACAAGAGGTGAATTCGGTTGGTGGAAGGGATCACCTTCTTCTTGCCTCCATTGATTGAGTCGGCTACGAACCCATCCCCAATTCGTCCAGAAACGATGATGGCTGATTGTTTCGTTTGTTCCGGTTACACTGCCGTTGGAGCTCGAAGAGTTCGAGGAATCCATATTATGTGTTTGGAGTAGGGTTTGATATGAAATGAGTGTTGGATGCTGAATGATATATCCGTCTCCTTGAATACGTATATAAATCAAAAAGATTTCTGAAATTTTCGGAGGAAATTTAGGAATAGTGTTTAGACAAAGTCTATTGGAATAGATATGATAAGATATGATAATATATGATGTTTCTATACTCCATTTATGCAATAATGGCAGTATGACGTGTCGAGATTTAAAATGATAAGTATGTAATCAGATAAACTTTTGATTAAAGACTTTCAATTCGCAATGGCCTATTCAGGTCTAGGGGCTTGAGTTATAGGATCCTTTAAATCAGTAATCCAAACTCTTCCATTCTAGAGTTTCGTAGACGCCACCCGCCAAGAAAGTTCAATGATCAAAATAACGAGAAAGCAAAGATTTTAAAACATAGAAAGTTGTAATGAGTTAAGACGAGTTATTTTAAATAAACATACTCAACTTTATTATTAAACGAGTAGAGGTAAACTTCTTTATTACACTGAAAAAGAAAGTACTTAGGGCAAAAGCCCTTACAAGAAAGGAAATCTTAAAGCCAGAACTAATAATGAAAACAGAAAACATGGATTTCCTAGTAGGAAATAGGAAATAGTTTAAGGCATAGCCTTTACATAGATAGAAAATAGGAAAAATAAACTAGGAAATATTAAGATTGAAGTAATCTTCATATTTCTTCTTCTCGTCCTCAAGCTCCTTCATAAACTTCTCAAACTTGTCATTTTTAGCCTTTTGCTTGTTGTGAAGGTAGTCGAGATAAACCATGGACTGTTTACCCCACCTGGTACCACCTTCTTCATTAGTCTCCACTTTCATCACTTTCTCCATCACTTTTTCTGTGTTATACTTTACAAGTTCTTCTAGCCTTTCGGTTTGAGTTCCGAAGGATTCTATGATGATCTCTTTCAAGATTTTGTTTTCTTTCTTTAGGTTATTTAGACGCGCCTCTATCTGAGCGATGTTTTCATGAAATGGTGAACTAGCCCTTTTTGATGGACCGGCTTCATCAGCAGTAGCGGTTTCGGTTTGCTTTCTCTTCAGAGATAAGTTTTTAGATGATTCCTCAATAGGCTCTTCTTCGAGCTTGTAGCCTGAGAAGTCACCATTGTAGTTAGGAAGGCTTTGAATAGCTTCCCATTCAGAAGTACTCGTTGGTTTATATATTGGTGAGTAATTAGAGCTAGAGTCAGCAGAATCAACAGGTGTCGCTTTTGAATGCAGTGGCATAATTGGAGAGTAGACTGAGTTCTCTGATTGGCTTGGCATTCTAAGGAATATTAAAAATTTAATAAGCATAGTTTCTAAGGTATAGTGTAGCATTTAACAGTTAAAGGCAACAATTAAAGGCACTATAGTCAAGGAATGTTGTAGTCCTACATTGCTAAGGTACCTAATTGTATAAGGCACACATAAAATGCAATCCTGGTTCTCTACAACAACCTGCTCTGATACCAAATCTGTCACATCCCCAAATAGGGCCTGGGGTATTTGTGACTAATTATATCAAATTACAGTTGTATAAACGAGAACGACTCTAAATGAGACGTTTATTGAGTTTTGCAGCGGAAGATAAACATATTACATTGTATTTAGAGCATTAAATGTCTTTAATTGATATGATATGATATGTAATGAAGACTCCAAGCATAGCAATCAATCATCATCAAAGCAGCAGATATACATCAGAATCAATATTTAAGTACCTAAGAATAAACATGCTTTAAAAAGTCAACACGAGGTTGAGTGAGTTCATATGTTTATCATAAATCAATAGTTCAGTATAGCATTAGAACACAAGATTTAAGTTTAAAGTTGATTGATACCAAATATATCAATCGAAAGAGTTGCTGTTTGTAATATCGCAACTAAACAAAGTTACCCCGTGACACCTTGTACTGTCAGTGTCGTTGAATCATTATTATGTATTCAAAGACCAACGGTCAAATGGACAGAGACGTCACTCTCAGTAGCGTTACTCACAATAACTAAGCTTGCATCTTATACCTCAACAATTAAAGATATTACGGTAGGGATTTAGCATGCCAAAGCACGTATATATATAACGTGTAAAACGTGTAAAACAAGTACATATATAACGTGTAAAACGTGTAAAACGTGTAAAACAGTTATAAAAGTTGTAAAACACGTATATATATAACGTGTAAAACGTGTAAAACAGTTATAAAAGTTGCGCATGTATTCTCAGCCCAAAAATATATATAAAAAGGGAGCAGATGAACTCACGATATGATAGTTTGTATGATATGCGTATGATAGCACTGAACAAGTACAGAGGTGTCCTCGGATTCACGAACCTATATCAATTTATATATATTAAAATCTATAATTGTAATTGAACAAGTTTATATATATTTCAATTGTTATATATTTCTATATATATACTTATATATATATATATAAATTCTATGTATAAGTATTTGTTTGATAAAATGATTTTAATAATGATAATGAAATAATAGTTGTATGTTTTTGTAATAATAATAATAATAATATTAGTAGTAAAAATAATAATAATAATTATAATAACAGTAGTTTTTAATGAAAATGATAATAACAATAGTTCTTAATAATAATAAAAATACTTATAATAATAATAAAATGATAATGAAAATAATAATTTTTGATAATAATACTTGATAATAGTAATAATAATAATAATAATAATAATAATGATAATAATTATAATAATCTAAATGATAATTTTTGGAATAATATTAATGACAAAAATAATAATAATGTTAATTCCATTAAAATACTTATGTCATTTTTTATAATAATACTAATATTTAGTAATAACAACAATAATAATAATAATATTACTTGTAAATATAATTATGATAAATGATAACTAATACTTTTTCAATAATAATAATTATAATACTTTGTAATAATAATAATAGTAATATTACTACTAATAATAATACTTTAATAATAACAATAACAATAACAATAATAACTATAATAATAAGAACTACCTTATAATACTTTTTCCAAAAAATTGCCCAAGATGGGACTCGAACCCGTGACCTCTCGAAACCCGTCAACACCCAAGACCACTCCTCTATTTCTGTTTTTCTTAAATATATCATAACTCAATTTTATTTAACACATTCTTTTCTGTTTCCGTTTTTCTTCTCCTTCTTCTCTAAAACAATCGATCAGGAACCATTTATAAATCAAAGTAACACGTTTAAATGTGGAATTAAAATGTGAAAATGAAATGGAAAACAATCGGTTTGGGTGTTTGTATTAATTAGCAGATAAGGAAAAAAATAAATAAAAATATTAAAACTGTTGCTGCCGTCGGTTTGAAAAAGAAAAAAATTTATTGAACTTTGGTTTCGAGAACGTTTTAGTTTATGATCCCTACATGAAATACGTTGTAAATCTATCCTAGAAACTTTAGGAATCATCAATTTAACTTAAAACATAAAAACGAGTTTAAATTTCCTCATGAACAATCATTTGACTTTTTTGATAATAAACTTTGACTCGAAAATTTGACTTCGATATGATGAATTGGAAAGTGAAACTTTGTAGATAGTTTGAGTATGAGATTTCTAATAAGATGGCATTATTAAATTTTTAAATAAAAATCGAAATCGAATTTTGGCAAAAATCCTCAAGAACAGAGGTGTACGGGTTTAAAAAAATTATAATTAAATTTCTGTTTTTCTCTTTGGTTTTATAATTCAGAGTGTACCAGGGAGTTTTATAGAGTTTAAGTGAGATTAATATAATCTAAATGATTAAATTGTTAGGTCGAACTTGGTGAATGTCGACTCAAATCCATCAGACAGAAATACATAAAATAAAATAAAACAGATAAAATAAAAAATGGAAAGCAGATACGATCATGATCTGGAAGGAAAAAAAATAAAAGAAAAATAGATGGTGACTGTAATTCACTATCCAGAAAGCAGGAATGAAAAAAATAATTAAAAATTTAAAATACCTAATAATACCGAATTAATATTAGTAATTAATATTTATATTAATAACAATACAAATTAATAATAATTATATTAATAATAATAATAATAATAATGATATTATTAATGATAAATAAAAATAATTATAATAATATTAATATGACAACATTATTAATAAAAATGATAATTTTAATTATAATTAATAATGATGATGATAATAACTATAAAATGTTAATTTTATTATTATTAATGATAATAATAATTGTATTATTTTTATACAAGATAACTATAATAATAATAATAATAATGATACTAATTTCTGTTGTTGTTGTATAATAATAATAATGATTTTTATGATAGTGGTCATAATAATAATAATAATAATAATAATAATAATAATAATAATAATAATAATAATAATAATAATAATAATAATAATAATAATAATAATAATAATAATAACAAAGACAATTTACATGTATATATACAAATATAGGATAGTTGATATATATATTTAGATTGTTAATGTATCTATTTACAAATAGTTGTTCGTGAATCGTCGGAATTTGTTAAGGTTAAATGAATTCGTGAAAAGATTTTGTTTAAATTAACTCAGAAATTTCCGGGTTGTCACAAAGACGTTTTTGCTCCGTATTAGGTTGGGTTAGGTTATTAGTGGAGTTTTAGTTGTTGTTTTGCGATTTAGATTTCTATAAGTTTATGTTTGTTCAATTATATGGGTTTGTATTTGGATTTAAATTTAATAGATAAATAACTTGTAAGATCTATCAATCAGATGATGTCGGGTCAGACTCAATATTATACATAATTGATACATAATTGATATTTTTGATATAGTTTAATTCTAATTCTTATTTTTACATAAAAAAATATGAATTAAATTATTTAATTATACAATCAAAGGGTATCTGGCTTAACGATATTAAGGAGTCTCATTAACCATGAGGTTATGAGTTTCAGTTCCGTCACATATAAAAACAAGTGTGTGTATGTTTGTCGTAAAAAAAATTTATTAAGTTATACAATTTTTGGTATATTTATTATATTATATTTGTATTT